>NC_051161.1:140467044-140514981 GCF_013339745.2 Dermacentor silvarum | reverse complement strand
TCACCCTATTTGTGAACTGACATTTTACGTTATGTAGGCAGTGCTACCGAAAAAAAAAGAACACCCTAAATGCAGAGTCAGAGATACAGAAACTGTATGAAGAGTACGTGTAGTTTACAAAACCACACTATGCAATATTATTGCATCACACAAAATTTAGTTAATTTTAATAAACAACTCAATAAAACAACTAGACGTTTATTGTAATTGAGACTGCAGCGCAGCACTCTTTAAAGCAAATACTTGTTTCAGAAAACGTGCGCTTATTAGAGAAATTATGATAGTGTGGTGTACACAAATTGTGCGTTGGTATTCATACTGTACTACACGGTGCAAGTGATACTCAGGTGGTTGCGTCGAGCAGAGGTAGAACACCAGGCTTCTAACCTTCTCCAGTTCACTACATTTTCAGGCTTGGAGTAGCGCCTGACACCGGCAAAAAATTACCGAGAGCCAGTGGGGCTATACTAGTCCAGGTGCAACCGAATAAGGGCGGCCTACTAATTTTTACACAAATACACTCCCACACCAGAACAGTAATTGGCCTCCCTGGTGCAATATTCAGCCCCTACCACCCTCATGACTTTTGCAATTAACCCATCATCCTCAGTCTCCAGTGGTTGTGGAGCACCTGACCAAGTGGCGGTGGGACCTGCGACGCGCCAGAGGGCGCTAAGTATTTCTAGATCCGGTCAGGCCACCAATGGAAACTGAACCTGGAAACGTTGAACACGCGAACCCTCTCGAGTGTGGCTAGCTGAGCAGGGCTCTTTGAGGAATTATCAGGCATTTCCTGGGATACTATTGGCCTTAGTGAGGTTAGAACTGGTGGGGCTTATACAGTGTTCACTAACGCCCACGTTCTCTGGTATTCGTACAGAGGTCTGCCAGATAAGAGAGAACACAGGGTAAGATTTCTAATCTATAAGGACATAGCGGGCAACATTGACGAATGCTAGAGGATCAATGAAAGGGTAGTAGTCGTCGTAATAAAGCTGAATAGGAGGCATAGCATAAAGGTAGTATAAAGTACGCTTAAACCTTCAGACATGACGATGAAGAAATAGATGAGTTTTACGGTGATGTTGAATCTGCAATGAGAAAGGTGCAAACTCCGTATACTGTAGTCATGGGCGACTTCAATGCAAAAGTGGGGGAAAAGCAGCCTGCGGAACCAACTATTAGCAACTATGGCACCGATTCTAGGAACACAAGAGGATAAATGTTGATACAATGCGCGGAAAGGAATAGGCTACGAATAATGAATGCCTTCTTCAGGAAGCGCAGTAAGAGAAAGTGGACCTGGAAGCGAATCACAAGAGAAACAACAAACGAAAACAAAAATTCATACTGTCTACCGATCCCAGCATAGTGCAGAATGCAGAAGTATTAGGTAGGGTAAAGTGCAGTAACCATAAGTTAGTGAGGTTTAGGATTTCTCTCAATTTGAAGAAAGAAAGAATAAAATTAGTCGAGAAGAAACAGGCCAACCTAGACGCAGTAAGGGTAAAAGCAGACCAATGAAGGCTGGTTCTCGCAAACAAATATGCAGCTTTAGTACAGGAAGATGAAGACAACATAGAGGTAATGAATGAGACGGCAACTAGGCTGATCTCAGAAGCAGTAATTGAAGTGGGACGTAAGGCACGAAGGCAATCAGTAGGTAAGCTCTCCCAAGTAAGAAAGTACTTGTACTTGTACAAAGTAATGGCAAAACATGGAAGTGTCAAACTCCTTGAACTGTCGAAACTGATCAACAAGAGGAAAACAAGGGGTATCCGAAATTATAACGTGGAAAAAATTCAGGAAGCAGTAAAATATGAACGCAGCATGAAATCAGTGAGAAGAAAACTTGGCATAGGACAAGGCAAAATGTATGCACTGAAAGATAAGATGGGTAATGCCATCCGAATTTCGATTATATCGTAAAAGCAGAAGAATTTCCTAATCACCTGTGTAGTATTTTATTAAAAGGTTATTTGATCAATCGAATAACAGTCGACTTAATCAGAGAAGGGGAAGATATGATGCTTGAAAAGCTTGTGGCCCTTTATGCGCAATGCCTCACGACCTCAAATGTACGAGAGAACTGCAACAATTCCCACTTTATAGTAATCCATAAGAAGGGACGCACTGAACCATTGAACAATTATGCGTCCATTAGCTTGCTTTCGGTACTGGCCGCGGCGGCCGCATTTCGATGAAGGCGAAATGCAAAAACGCCCGCGTGCTTGCGTTTTAGTGCACGTTAAAGAACCCCAGGTGGTCAAAATTAATCCGGAGCCCTCCACTACGGCGCGACTCATAATCAGAACTGGTTTTGGCACGTAAAAACCCCAGAAAGAAGAAAAAAAGTTGCTTTCAATATTGCGTAAAATATTTCGCAAGAATGCTTCATATAGAACCTCAGTCAGTGAACTTCTGTCAGTAAACAGAACAGGCTAGCTGTAGGAAGGAATATTGTACAACGGATCACATGCATGTCCTCAATCAGGTAATTGAGAAATCCGCGGAGTACCATCAACCTCTCTATATGGCTTCCATAGATAATGAAAAAAGCAGTGGATTCACCAAAGATTGCAGTAGTCATAGAGGCATTGCGTAATCAAGGAGTATCGGAGGCATACGTGAATATCCTTCGAAAGGTCTACCACGATTCCACCGCTACCTTGGTTCTCCACAAGAAAAGTATAAAGTTACCTATCAAGAAAGGGGTCAGGCAAGGAGACACAATCTCTCCAATGCTGTTCTCTGCATGCTTAGAAGTATTCTAGCTATTAGATTGAGAAGCCTTAGGAGTGAGGATCAACGGCGAATATATCAGCAACCTTTAATTAGCAGCTGACATTGTCTTGTTCAGAAACACTGTGGATGAATAGCAACAAGTGAGTGATGACGTTAACCAAAGAAGTATAAAAGTGGGGTTGAATATTATTATGCAGTCGTAAAAGGTAATGTTCAATAGCCTGGGAAGAGAACAAGGTTTCAGGATCACCGGTCAGCCTCTATAGAGTCTCTACAGAAGTAGGTTTTTTAGGTCAATTACTCACCGCTTACCCTTATCGTGAGAAGAAAATTTACAGAAAAATGAAAATGGGTTGTAATGCATACGGAAGACATTACCAAATCCTGACTGGGAGCTTATCCCTGTCGCCGAAATAAAAAGTGTACAATCATTGCATTCTACTTGTGCTAAGATAGGGCAGAAACTTGGAGGTTAACAAAGAAACTCAAGAACCGCGCAAAGAGCGATGGAACGAAAAATCTTAGGCGTAACGCTAAGGGACAGGAAGAGAGTGGTGTGGATCACAGAACAAATGCCGATAGCCGATATCCCAGTTGACATTAAGCGAAAAAAATTAGTCTCCAAACCACGCTCTGAAGGTGGTCGGACAGCGAAGATGTAAACGACAACAACCCATAGCGACGTAGCTCTAAATTATTCAGATGGCGACGTTCACGTGCACATTAATTATTAGCCTAAGGCATTTCAGCGGCCTGCTGCTGGGCTTGCGCCGCTACTTCGAGGTCCTACAAAGAGTGGCCGAGAGAGAAGAGAAATGCACTTAACCCCATTTTCGCCGCACCCCGTATATACGCTGCTCTCCAGGAGTCCTCACTTTACGTGACCTTCCCATAGCACTGTCACGACACGAATAAATTGCTAGGCGGGTTTATCTTTTACATACGAAAGTTTAGTGGCGTCACTCCTGTCTTCCTATGCTACAGTTGACGCTTCCCGACAACTGTAGCTTATGCAACCGTAATATTTACCGGGAAGCGCTTGCGGCGAACGCTATGCGCGAAGGCGAGCTTCCTGGTTCTTCTAAGTGCGAAGCAGTTTAGGGGCCCGGGCTGTCGGCGTGTAATGTGATCACATGTCGTCGTGGTCACGCTCAAAAATTGAGTGAAAATGTGCAGAATTGACCAAAACCGGTTCAGAATAAACTAACATGATTCAGAATAATGTAAAAGACAAGAATAATCAAGCATAAAGCGCATTAATTAGCAGAAACACGTGAAAATTGTGAAAATCATGCAATGTGATCTCATGTCGTGGTCAGGCGCAATAACAAGTTCTCAATACAGGGTCCAAACAAGTGCAAAATTGATCAAAACAGGTTCAAATTAAATTAAAATGATTCAGAATAGTGTAAAAGATAGGAGTACTCATGAATTAGTGTAACTATAAACAGAAATTTGTTAAAATCGCTTCTGACTGTCATCAGCGAAAGCTTTGGCTCCATGTATGTGTTAGTTTGGCTCCATGTGCGCGGTGGTTGCGCACCAGTTGTGCTGTAGCACAGGTGTCGAAACAGATGATGGATTGGTAAATACAATATAAACACAAGATAAATCAAGATAAACACAAGGAAAACACAAGGGAAACACCGGCGAGTCACTGCTTCGCACTTCCCCAGCTTTCATGTTGAGTGGAACTGCATTACCGCCGCGTTTACTAAGGCCGCTGTCCCGGACCGGTACCCATTTTTTTTTCTTTTCCCACGCACGGCGGGTGCCACCACTGCCGCGGATGATGATGATGATGATGATGTTGATGATGATGATGACGATGACGATATATTGGCATCCGTTTTAAAACGGGGTGGGGGCAAATCGTCACCTACCCTGCTTGAGTCACTCAAGTGTGCTAACAATGCTTTTCTCTCTAGCATTCTCGTGTAGTTCTCTTTAATCTTTTCTATCTACCTTGTACCGCTGCCTATGCCTGTCACAGGTCCGGTCGCATCAGTGTCTTCCCTGATTTTTTTCCACCAATACTCTAAACGTCTCCTGCTTATCTCGACTGCTGACGGGTTGATCCTTCCGTGTACTTTAAATCCAAGTGCTTCTGGAAGCTGTACGTTATGCTTTGATCTCGCTGGGTGAATCCTTTTGGATGTTATTAGGATGTGCTGAGTGGTCACTGAATATTGGCTGCAGCACACACATGCCTCACCTAGTTCCTAATAGTTGCTACGGTATGTTTTTCTACTCATTGAGGAATCAAGAGCCTCAAATAGCAAGGCACTTCCATTTGTGTTACCGTACAAGTTTTCTCTTCTAATTTCTTCTTTTTCATTCTAGTAAATCTCCATGGTTTTTCTCGTTTCCATTCTTTGTATTCAATTCGCTGTCTCTGTCTCTCCAACTTTCTGATTACGCCTTGTCTATCTATACTTTCAATTACACTGTACTTGGTTGCCGACTTTCTTGACCTGTGCCTCCATTCTTTGTCCAGGCTTTTTAGGTGCAGATACTTGTGCACTGTAGCCGCCCATTAATTTTGATCTATGTTCCTGAGTTTTTCTTGGAAACTACTTTTGCTCTGGGCTTGGTTGGCTTCGAACAAGGCCCAACCCATGTCTCCTTGCATTGCCTCATTTGTTGTTTCGTCGTGGGCTCCGAAAGCCGACCGGCCAACCAATCTTCGGTTAACTTGCAACCCCGATAATATTTCCGATTTTAGGGACAGAATTGCAGTTCCACGTGGATGCTCTGGGGCGAGCGCCACATGGTGGTGCGGCGAGGAACCCAGCGGTGCACTCAGCACAATCCTCCCTCTGATTGGTTGAGTTTTTGCCCACGGACACAATAGACCCATTGGGAAGTAGAGCTATTGACCCTTTTCGCAGCGATTCATGTTTGATCACGTAGTGACGCGTCCATTGCTTGCCACCGCTGCCTCCGTTGCCTCAATGTTTACAACGAATGTACAAGACCCCCGCTGCGGCTGAAGAAACGTTTGCTTCGGGTGATATCGTAGACGCTCACTGGGTGGACGACACGAAGGTTTGGCCACAGCTTCAGAGGACATGTAAGCACTTTCAGTGCTCATTAAGCTTTGCACAAACGGCGCGAGCAGCGTATATTGAGCTTGTTGTAAAAGCAAGGCTAAAAATGTATTCCAAGTTATCCACATGTTCTGCTTATAAACTGAATCAGGATCAGTGTGTCTTGCTCTTCGTTCTTTATTTGGACAATATTTTGAAGCAGCGGCTTGTCACGCGTCTGACTCGGTGAAGTTCGTCGGTGCGGTCACTATCTCATTACTTTCTGCCTAATCGCTCGCGCTTGTGCTCAGTTGTAATACATTTGTTCTTGTTGCACAGAAGGCTTGGAAAGTAGCGGTTCTGTGCTTTGTAATAGCTTGTAGCAAATATATATTATCGCTAGTAAGCCGCTCACTTCTGTGAACCATCGCGAAACATTAAGCTTCGAAGCCTTCTACCATTCGTGTGCTGTCGGTGTAATCGCTGTCACCCATGCTTTGGCGCATTGATTCAAGTGTGCGCCTATTCACATATTCTTAATACGTTGGCGATAGAGTGGACTTAAGATTGCGTGTGAGTTGGGGTAGATGTGTGTAGATAACGCGCGCGAAACTTACTATGCCAAGGAGCGCCGCTACTCCCTTTGTCATTGTTTAACGAGCGGTACTCAGTCTCGCCGACCTTTGGGGACTGAAGTCTTTCTTTGGAGGTTAGCGATACAACGCTGGCGGATGAGTGAAATTTTTAATCCACGAGAAAAGTCTTGCATCGAGAAGGGCCGTCAAACCAGGTTGTCGGTATGTAGCAAAGGTCCGTGAACTTGTTCACACATATTCATTTCATTCCTTAATATTCCAGTCAATGGTGTTATGGTGCATTCAGACTGCACCGTGCGCGCAAGAGAGATACGAAGAAGTGGTAGACTTTCTACTTTAGCTGGAATAATCCATCCATTTCTTGGCCAATCCCCCATCGTAGGTAGGAGCCACAGGCCTGATAGGCCACAAAAACAACAACAACATTTGTACCAGCCTGCGCGTTTCCCTATAACGTTTCCCCATGTAAATAGTTGTATATACTATTTGTGCATCGGGCTTCCTCTTCGTTGCATTTGGTGAAGTTGCGCGGTAACGACTCATAACGGAGCTTCGCAGTGGTCGCCGCTTCGGTTCTTCCCCGATGTTACAGGAGGCGGTGCCTGGTTCGGCAACGCCTACGTCGACCGTGTTGACTGTCATACTCACGCATCCGCGTGATCCAGGAACCTACCGAGACACCGATGGCCCGGCGACGATGACTGGCTGGAGATGTATGAGCGGGTGAGCAGCCATAACAAATGAGATCCCACAGTAGGAATCAGCTAGCGCAAGACAGGGGTAATTGGAGATCGCAGGGAGAGGCCGTCGCCCTGCAGTGGACATAAAAATAGGCTGACGATGATGATGATGCAGCGTCACTTTTAGGAGAATACAGTTTACGAAATCCTACAACATATCCTGGATGAGGAATGCTAGCTTGAGTTCTGACACAAGAAGATATCTTACAATATTCCGTTTCGCAGCGTTTCTCAGCGTTTCGAGGGCGCGCTGCGAAGTTTCGACTGAAACTTCTGCAGTTATTTTTTTATGTACAGGAATGGAAGGACTTACCCTGTGATTAAAATGACCAAGTCAGATTTCCGAGTGGAATCACCTTTTGGTGCGTACTGCCTTAGTTTTGTCACAGTGTCGTCCGCGTCCAGAACTCCGCTTTGCAGCAGGCTGACATATTCGGCATGTGTCTGCGAATTTTTATATTTTATGTTACTCAACTGGTACATGGCGCTGTACATACCTTACTTGTGGTCTGGTATCCTACTACGGCAATCCGGAGAGGTGGCTCTAACTGCTGCAGCTCCAGGCTGACCTAGAATCGCAAAAATCAAAACGAGCTTCCCTGAAACGAGAACTTCTTATTGTGTATTTAAAAGCATTAGCTGCGATGCTTATAGCGACAAGCTAGCAAAATAATTGCATGTGTGACACCGACCCGTCGGTGTAAACGTGTCTGTGGTTCTCATTCGTTGCTCCCAAATTTTGCAGCACCAATGAATAAGCCACTTAATGAGGCAGGAATTGTTTAGAAATTAAGCTTCTATGTTCCGCCACAAGATTTGAGAGAAGACTGCAAAGGCTTTAGGCCTATCACCGCACTCGTCAGTTGCGGTCGAAGCAGTGCAGTCGTGTCCACCGCAAACCTGTTTTCCGTAGTGAAAAATAAAAAAAAATAATTAAAATTTTGCCGGCCCTTCCACTCTGTGACGATTGATGATAAGCGAAGCTTGTCCCTTTGTAGACCTAACCCTCACGTTTGCCATCAACTTTACGTTTACTGGAAGGTGCACTTCTTCATCCTGCCTTATAATATCTTCATTCTTTCATACTTGTGTCGATGTTCGTCGGAGCGGATCACACTGGTGAGGGACACGCTGTTGTCGAACTACAAATGATTGCATTCGATGTGTCGAGTTTGCTCGGCGGCGTGCTTAGGAGCATGCGCCCGCCATGGCCGCTTACGGTTCTTAAAAATTAAATTGCTTCGAAATTCAATCTGTCCGTCACGGTACGACAATAAATGACTCATACCCCCTTAAGCACTGGCTCATACTCCCGTAAACGCGGCCTCCTCATTACGATGACAGAATAGCAGTGAAACTCTACGCTGGAATGGTGAGCGGCAATGGAGTCACCTGTGGAAGAAGACGACGACCCATTGCTAATGATGAGAGTTTATACGTACACGGACGACACCGAAATATATACTTTATAACAAGCTTCGTTTGAAAAACTTGTGTCGTGCATATTTCTTGATTCTTTGAGTGGCTGCGCTATTTTCTTTGAATATGGAATACCAAATTGTGTTATTTTAAGCTGATGTCTGTTTCGCCAGGCATCACAAGCGAGAGCACCTTTCACTCCCGTTGCTTGACATGGTTCGGTCGTCGCGACAATTGGCGTATGAACGATAATCATTCAATTTGTTTTACGTGCGACTGCTGTCGTTTCGTGCAAACGTACCTCGACGTTCGCCGCCGAACTACCGTCTCGTGAGTGCATTAGTGTGACGTCAACATGGACCAGCCGGATTTCTGTCTAGATTTTTAGATCTGCCTTGAAGCATGTTCTCAAGTAACCACGTTGCCCGTTGCTCCACTTCGCGGGGTCGCCGCTATTTCTTTCCTGTGCGTCGTCGTTCTGCGCTTAGAGAAGGGAGAAATCACCGCTGCAGTTCTGGAGGTAAGTACGACGCTTGTGTCGGATCCCACAAAACCTCAACCTTTTCCGTCAACTGTTGTCCATGTTTTCCCAGGAGGTGTTCGTAACATTTTTTGTCGGTGTAGGAGGTGCTGCTTCTTTAATTTGCGCAACCAATTGCCATTCGTTACGAAAAGCGATCTGCCTCTTCGTACGGCGAACGGAAATCGGCCAAGCTTGTAGCCTCCTTTAAATGTCCGTATTCTAATGTAGAAAAAGAAGAGTTCGCGTGCACAGGCTAGTCGAAGAAGTTGACAATGGAAGTGACCTTAAAGTGGATGACGTAGTTCTCGTCGAAGAGCCCAGCGTTTCAAGGTGTATTTGACCCCTTGGACGGGTAGTAGAAGTTTGTCCTGGTCAAGACAGTGTAGTACGTGCCTGATGAGTCAAGACACAACAGAGCAAGTTCGTGCGGAGACCTGCGCACAAACTGTACAGTTACGCCGAGAAATCTTTACACCCTTGAGTTCTGCATCTTATATCCTGCTGCCATGGCGTCATAGTTGGAAGGAATTTCTTATCCTGGAGGTGCATGCGCAGGTGGTAAAGTGAAAGATTTTTTTCGTCGTGTGACAAGCCCTACAATGCCAGTATACACACTCTAAGCAAATACATCGTCGAGGCAGACGTATGCATCCCTACAGCTGCCTTGATTTTTCTATCGATAATCTGCAATGTTCCTTTCGAGGAAGTCATATTATTGGAGACTGCCAAAGTTTCCTTACTCGGATAGCTCTAGTAACTTGTGCGTTCCTCTCCGTCAACTTGCTTTGACGTTTTGAACTCTTTCCACTTAGTCGTATTCTGTGCTTTTTGATTGCTTTATTAGTCGCATATTTAGGCATTCTCCCGTCGACCTCAGTGCGCTGAGTGTATTTGACTCCTTTGACGTTTTTCCCAATCTGCACAGTTCCTCTATTGCCGACGGACTGCGCCATATTATTCGCTGCGAGATTACCCATCTACTGTGCCATTTCCGCGCTTCTTCCGATGTTGCTTCGTTACTAAACCTTGGCATGGGCTGAGCTCAACTGTCCTCCACTACATCGCTATACTAATTGCCGCTCTCCAATGCGGCAAATACTATACCGTGTTATCGCTGCAGAAGATTGTGTTAATACAAAGAAGGTGTGCGACCTGCTTAATCAAGACGTCATTATTGTCACGTAGTAGTGACGCTGAAGAAAACAGTCGTAAAACTGTGTACGACGAAACTGGTTGTTTATTGGGCGAACCTGTGCCCACAAAAGCAAGGTACACTCAAAGCACAACGATAGCGGCGAACACAGTCGGCGATCGTCGAAAATCTCATCAGCGGCGAGACGCGTCGGCTTTTATACCTGAGTCATCGAAGGTTCCAGATTAATCCCTGATGCCCGCGTGTCTTCCAGAAAGTTCTAGACAATTCGCGTCGGTCACACAATCAGATAACATAAGCGTCGGTGAAAACAGGCAACGGAAAGAAGCATCGATAACGTTCTAGAAACTTCCGATACAGGCGCGTCCTGCGCCGAGCGATAACGTTTAACATTTGTTAGCCGGTGGAAAGCGGCCACCGGTGAAAGATAAACATGTATACGTGTCAATACCCTCCCCTTAAAAAGCATCGTCCCGATGCTACAAACACGAAAGCGAAAACAAAACCATGCGTAATAAACAACAAACAAACAAACAAAAACAATAACAAAGTAACGAAGTACCTAAGGTCGTCAGCGGGCGTAGAAAGGTTTAAGACGCACCACATGGATGACTTCAGGTCGTGCCCGGCGCCGCTGTGATTGCGAAATGCCGTCTGGCACGACCTCATAGTCCAGTGCGCCAATACGTCGGATTATCTTATATGGTCCGAAATAGCGACGCAACAGTTTCTCGCTAAGTCCTCGTCGGCGAATCGGAGTCCAGACCCAAACACGGTCGCCGGGCTGGTACTCGACGTAGCGTCGTCGAAGATTGTAGTGTCGGCTGTCGGTCCTCTGCTGGTTCTTGATGCGCAGGCGGGCGAGCTGTCGACCTTCTTCGGCACGCTGCAAATAAGTGGCAACGTCGACATTTTCTTCGTCAGCGACGTCTGGTAGCATGGCGTCAAGCGTCGTTGCCGCGTTCCTTCCGTAGACCAGCTTGAACGGCGCCATGTGCGTCGTTTCTTGCACGGCCGTGTTGTATGCGAAGGTCACATACGGAAGGATGGCATCCCACGTCTTGTGTTCGACGTCGACGTACATTGCCAGCATGTCGGCGATGGTCTTATTTAGGCGCTCGGTGAGGCCATTCGTCTGCGGGTGGTAGGCGGTGGTGCGGCGATGGCTTGTCTGGCTGTACCGCAGGATGGCTTGAGTTAGTTCTGCCGTAAAGGCCGTGCCTCTGTCGGTGATGAGGACTTCTGGGGCACCGTGACGCAGGAGGATGTTCTCAACGAAGAATCGGGCTACCTCGGCGGCACTGCCTTTGGGCAAGGCTTTTGTTTCGGCGTAGCTGGTGAGGTAGTCCGTAGCGACGACGATCCATTTATTCCCGGACGTCGACGTCGGAAAAGGCCCCAGTAAGTCCATCCCGATCTGCTGGAACGGTCGGCGAGGTGGCTCGATTGGCTGTAGAAGTCCGGCTGGTCCTTGTCGGCGGTGTTTTGCGTCGCTGACAGTCTCGGCATGTCCTTACGTAATGGGCGACGTCGGCAGAGAGGCGAGGCCAGTAGTATTTTTCTTGTATCCTCGCGAGAGTGCGTGAAAAACCGAGATGTCCAGCCGTTGGGTCGTCATGGAGAGCTTGCAGAACCTCTGGACGCAATGCTGAGGGTACCGCGAGGAGGTAGTTGGCTCGGAGAGGCGAGAAGTTCTTCTTTAGGAGAATGTCGTTTTGCAAGAAAAACGACGCCAATCCTCGCCTGAACACCTTCGGCACAATGACGGTCTTGCCTTCCAGGTAGTCTACAAGGCTCCTTAGTTCCGGGTCGGCTCGTTGTTGTTCGGCGAATTCGTCGGCACTGATGGGTCCCAAGAAAGTGTCGTCATCCTGGTCGTCTTGTGGCGGCGGTTCGACGGGGGCGCGAGACAAACAATCGGCGTCAGAGTGCTTTCGCCCGGACTTGTAAACGACGGTGATGTCGAATGCTTGAAGTCTCAGGCTCCAGCGTGCGAGGCGACCTGAAGGATCCTCAAGTTAGCTAGCCAACACAAGGCGTGGTGGTCGCTCACAACTTTAAAGGGCCTGCCATAGAGGTAGGGGCGAAACTTTGATGTAGCCCAGATGATGGCGAGGCACTCCTTTTCTGTTGTGGAATAATTTGCTTCCGCCTTCGATAGCGACCGGCTAGCGTAACTTACAACCCTTTCTAGTCCGTCAGTCCTCTGCACAAGCACGGCGCCGAGTCCTACGCTGCTTGCGTCGGTGTGGACTTCCGTATCGGCGTTTTCGTCGAAATGCGCAAGTATTGGCGGCGATTGCAGGCGTCGCTTCAGTTCTTCGAATGCTTCGACTTGGGGCGTCTCCCACTTGAACTCGACGTCGGCCTTAGTGAGATACGTCAGAGGCTCAGCGATCCGTGAGAAATTCTTGACGAAGCGTCTGTAATAGGCGCACAGTCCAAGAAATCTACGCACTGCCTTCTTGTCAGTGGGCGGAGGAAAGTTGGAGATGGCCGCAGTTTTCTGAGGGTCGAGGCGCACTCCAGACTTGTTGATGACGTGGCCCAATAACAAGAGCTCCTGATATGCGAAGCGGTACTTTTCTGGCTTTAACGTGAGTCCGGAGGTTTTGATTGCTTGAAGAACTGTTTCAAGGCGCCGCAGGTGTTCTTCGAAGCTTGAGGCAAACACAACGACGTCGTCCAAATAGACGAGGCAAGTCTGCCACTTCAAGCCTGCCAGTACTGTATCCATGACTCGTTGGAAAGTCGCAGGTGCCGAGCAAAGACCAAACGGCATGACCTTGAACTCGAACAGTCCGTCTGGTGTTATAAAGGCAGTCTTCTCCCGGTCCCTCTCGTCGACTTCGATTTGCCAGTAGCCGGTTTTGAGGTCCATCGACGAAAAATACTTTGCGTTGTAGAGTCGATCCAAGGCGTCGTCAATCCGTGGGAGGGGGTATACGTCCTTCTTCGTGATCTTGTTGAGCCGACGATAATCGACGCAGAAACGTAGGGTTCCATCCTTCTTCACTAACACCACGGGGGACGCCCACGGACTCTTGGACGGCTGGATGATGTCGTCGCGTAGCATTTCGTCGACTTGGTGCCTTATGGCTTCACGTTCGCGCGCCGAAACACGGTACGGGCTCTGACGGAGTGGGCGGACATTTTCGTCGGTGATGATGCGGTGCTTGGCGACAGGGGTTTGTCGAACTTTTGACGACGACGAAAAGCAGTCCTTGTATTGCAGGAGCAGAGCTTTTAGTTGTTCTTTCCTATGCCTGGGAAGGTTCTGATTGACGTCGAAAGTTGGCTCAGGTATTATAGTCGTCGTTGCAGGTGCACTGGAATCCGTGAAGGCGAAAGCACTGCTGGCTTGTACTATTTCGTCGATGTAGGCGACCGTGGTGCCTTTGTTAATGTGCTTATATTCGGGGCTGAAGTTCGTGAGCATCACCCTTGCTTTCCCTGCACGTAGCTCAGCTATGCCTCTAGCGACGCAAATTTCACGGTCGAGCAGTAAGTGATGATCGCCCTCGATGACGCCCTCCATGTCTGCAGGCACTTCGGTACCGACGGAAATCATTACGCTGGAGCGCGGCGGAACGGTGACTTGTTCTTCAAGCACATTCAAGGCATGGTAACTGATGCTTGTATCCGGCGGTATCGCTTTGTGTGTTGAAAGCGTTATCGACTTGGACCTTAAGTCGATGACTGCACCATGTTGGTTTAGAAAGTCCATGCCTAGGATGACGTCCCTGGAGCAGTGCGGCAGGATTACGAAGCTCGCCGGGTAAGTGCGGTTGTTTACCGTGACTCGCGCTGTGCAGATTCCAGCCGGCGTTATTAGGTGACCTCCCGCTGTCCGTATATCGGGTCCTTGCCAGGCCGTCTTCACCTTCTTTAACTTGGCGGCGAACGTGCCACTGAAAACTGAATAGTCGGCGCCAGTGTCGACGAGAGCGGTGACGTTATGACCATCGATGAGCACGTCTAGATCGGTAGACCGGCGTCTGGCGTTGCGGTTAATTCGTGGCGTCGGATCACGGCTGCGTCGGCTTGCTCTGCTGCTGCTACGTCGCGTCGGAAGGTCTTCGTTCGGCGGCGATGTGTTGTCAAGGCTGTTGGTAGGCGGCGTGCTGATATCTCGTCGTGATGATTCGCGAATCGTCGTCGTCGTCGGCGGCGGAGGATCTTCGGCATTGCGTCGTACAGCAACCGCACCTCCATCGGTTGCTGCCTTTAGTTTCCCGGGTAAGGGCTGGGAGATCGGCCCCGGTTTGGGCCGGCATACAGGCGGCGATGCGGCGAGATGTAGCGGCCTGGTGACGGCGAGCGTGAGGGTCGTCGTGGTTGCCACTGGGCTCCGACAAGGTAGTCGGCGATGTGACGTGGTCGCTCGCCAAGCTGTGGACGTGGCGCGTTGATGGCGAACCCTCGTAGGCCCATCTCGCGGTATGGGCACCGGCGGTAGACATGGCCGGCTTCCCCGCAGTGATAGCAGAGCGGGCGGTGGTCGGGGGCGCGCCAAATGTCCGTCTTCCGCTGGGAACTGCGCTGGGCGACGGGCGGGCGTGCAGGCGGCGGCGGCGGTGGACGACGGAACTGCGGCGTTACGGGGCCCTGGCGCGAGCGCGGAGGGGGGCCTTGACGACGGGCGACGGCGGCGTAGGTCATCGCTTGCGGCTGTGGTTGAGGCGATGCCGGAACTTCTGGCACTTCCAGTGATCGCTGAACCTCTTCTTTAACTATGTCAGCGATCGAAGTCACCTGAGGATGCGATCTTGGGAATAATTTCTGTAGTTCTTCCCGTACAACCGCTCTGATCGTCTCGTGCAGGTCGTCGGCGCCTAGAGCTTGAGCTTCGGCGTAGTTTGTCAGTGCACGGCGGTTGTATTGCCTGGCTCGCATTTCAAGCGTCTTCTCGATCGTTGTGGCCTCCGAAACAAATTCTGCCACAGTCTTGGGCGGGTTGCGCATCAATCCAGTGAATAGATGCTCTTTGACGCCCCGCATCAAGAACCGAACTTTCTTTTCTTCAGACATGTCGGGGTCGGCGTGGCGGAAGAGGCGAGTCATCTCCTCCGTGAAGATCGCGATGCTCTCGTTCGGCAATTGAACTCTGGTTTCCAGGAGAACTTCAGCCCTTTCTTTTCGTACGACACTCGTGAAGGTCCTCACGAAGTTCTCGCGAAATAGGTCCCAAGTCACCAGGGTGGTCTCTCTGTTCTCAAACCATGTCCGAGCAGCGTCATCCAACGAAAAATAGACATGGCGCAGCTTGTCATCGTCGCTCCATTTGTTGAATGTCGCGGTCCTCTCGTACGTCTCCAGCCATGTTTCAGGGTCTTCAGCTGATGATCCACGGAAGGTCGGTGGCTCCCGAGGTTGCTGCAGCAGGATGGGGGACGCTGGGGCTGCCATTGTGGTCGTTGACTTGGCCTTGATCGCTGTGGTCTTCTCGGGAAGAAGTCCGTATTCTGGCAAAAGTCCTTGCTGCCTACGGCTAGCTCGCTGGTCCTTGGCGACGTTGGTCTCGTCCTCCGGTTTCGGGCTTGGGTCGCGGCTTTGCGGGGGCGTCCGCTGCATGGACACAAAAGCACCTCCACCAGATGTCACGTAGTAGTGACGCTGAAGAAAACAGTCGTAAAACTGTGTACGACGAAACTGGTTGTTTATTGGGCGAACCTGTGCCCACAAAAGCAAGGTACACTCAAAGCACAACGATAGCGGCGAACACAGTCGGCGATCGTCGAAAATCTCATCAGCGGCGAGACGCGTCGGCTTTTATACCTGAGTCATCGAAGGTTCCAGATTAATCCCTGATGCCCGCGTGTCTTCCAGAAAGTTCTAGACAATTCGCGTCGGTCACACAATCAGATAACATAAGCGTCGGTGAAAACAGGCAACGAAAAGAAGCATCGATAACGTTCTAGAAACTTCCGATACAGGCGCGTCCTGCGCCGAGCGATAACGTTTAACATTTGTTAGCCGGTGGAAAGCGGCCACCGGTGAAAGATAAACATGTATACGTGTCATTATTTACCCCACATTGAGTGGGTCATTTTCGTGGTTTTCTTCAGGAAAAAGACAATCATATCCGCTCCTCCGTAGACTGCAGATCCCTCAATCAGATTATAGAAAAAATGTATACCTCTTGCGGCTGACGTAACGATGAGGTTGATTGCGTAATGAGCGCGTAGTTATTAAAAAAATGCGCTCGGGGCGTCTGCTGAGGGCAGCTGCCTCGCGCCTCAACACTGTCATTTTTTTTGTGGTTACACGAAACGGCGAAAATAGGAGCACAAGCTTATGAAGCTACACAGTGCCGCAAGTGTCGTTGTCTTAAGCAGCGCTACCAAAGGAGGTACGCCCTGGCAGTCGTGAACGCGATCAGTCAGCAGCAAATTACCACGTCGGCTACGGCGGGATCCCCCACCTCGGCCGAAATGTTAGCAGTGGTGATCGCGCTCGCTCACGCGGAGCGTTCGGAAAGGGACTCGGTCGTGGTCACTGACTCCCGGGAGATATATTGCATGTTTTTCAAGGGGGACGTGACTGCGGCTAGCTTCGCGACAATCCCCAAATCGTTCAACCACCGCCATCGCCTACTCTGGTGCCCGGGACACGCGGGGGTACAGGGGATCGAGCAGGCTAATGCGTTAGCTTGAGCGTCTACTAACCGAGCGATGGCGTCCTCTTCGAACCCCAAACCCTCAAACTATCCCTCACAAAATCCCATCAATTTAAATGTCAAAGACATCCTTGCTCATCAGCGCGGAGTCCTCAGAAAATACCCGCCGCCTCACCCTTAGCGGGGAAGAGGCCGCCGATTGGCGCAAAATACAGACCGGGGTATTCCCCCATCTAAAAATGCTAAACGCCATGTATCCCACACGCTACAGGGCCAAGTGCCCTTGGTGCGGTGGCATACCTACCCTAATACATGTAACCTGGGAGTGAACTTAGCACCCTCATAGGCCAACTTTACAATATCACGATGGAGCAGTAGGAGGCACAGCTCGCCCGTTCAGACTTGGCAGGACAAAATTCCTTAATTAGCCAGGTCACGCAGGCGGCAGATTCCACTGGGGCCCTGGAGTGAGGGGCTCCGACCACCGCTCCTTAAAATGTTTTCCAGTCACATAAAATTTCTATATATAAGAAAAGAAATCTGGCCATGGCAGGGAGCTTACCGGAATCATGCAGGACGCACGCCATGTTTGGAAACAACTATGGCCGAAAGGGTTATTCTTGCACAAAAAATCTATTATTCAAGGTATTCTGCAGGCGAGCTTGCGTAAGGCAGCTCAGAACTTGTTTCAGGCGTTGAAGATGTGTCGGGAAGTCGGACGCAAACACCAGAACGTTGTCTAAGTAACAGAGGCGTGTTTGCCGCTACCGCCAATGCACAATAATGTCCATCATCTGTTCAAATGTGGCCCGCACATTAAGACTCCGACTGACTCGATAATGAATTCAAACAAGCCGCCCGGTGTGACAAATGCTGTCTTACAGCCATCAGCCTCCACCATGGGCACCTGCCAGTATCCGGAGCGAAAATATAAGAAAGAAAAAAATCGGCTCTTAGTGAATGTGTATGCGTGGTAAAGGAAAGAGATGATTATGCGTGATCTTGTTCAAGCGAGAATAAACGACGCAAAGTCGAATGCAGCCATGGTTCTTTTTAACAAGAACGATCGAGTATGCCCATGGATTATTTGATGGCTGAATAAAACCGTGAGTGAGTATGTCGGCCCCATGCTCACCATTAATCCGCCTCTCTGTCGCCGAAACCCGGTAACTTTGCTGCCGCAGAGGAGCATGAGAGCTACTGTCTCCCATATAGCCACTAGACAGTGTCCCATGGAAGACACTAGAAGTGGGAGACAGCTGTCGTTCGACCTAACGAAGTACCGTGGCAATCAAATGAAGAGCTGAATTGATAAGATGAACGAAAAGGTCGTCGCGCTACGTCGGACTAAGGCAGCCGCCGATGGATGCGGCAAAGGGGTGCGGTGAGGAACTCGAAGGTACAGGCTCTATGGCGGTGATATTCGCCGAGTGGCTCTCCGTGTGTGTCAAAATGTAAATGCACCAGCTCAGTACGACCGAGGCACTCGTGGCGTAAGAAGTTAAGTGGGAACGACGTCGGGTTCACAAACACATATACACGAGGTTAATTGTAGGAGTCATGAGGGAGGTAGTAGGACTTCTAGTCCATTAGGACACAGCGGGAAACATTGATGATTTTTACTGCATTAATGAGAGGGTAGCAGTCGTCGTATTCAAGCTGAATAGGAGGTACATATAGAATGAAGGTAGTACAAGCCTATGCCCCTACCTCCAGTTACGATGATCAAGAAATACAAAAGTTTTATGAATATCTTGAATCCGCATTGAGGAAGGCACAAACTCAGTATACTCTAGTCATGGGCGACTTGAATGCAAAAGTGGGGGAAAAGCAGGCTGGTTAGCAAGCATTTGGCAACTACGGCATTGGTTGTAGGAACAGTTGAGAGGAGAGATGTTGGTAGAATTCGCGGAAAGGAATAGGCTCCGCATAATGTATACCTTCTCTAGGAAGCACAGCAACAGGAAGTGGACCTAGAAAAGCCCTAATGGAGAAACAAGGAATGAAATAGACTTCATACTTTCTGCTGATTCCAGCATAGTGCAGAATGTGGAAGTGTTAGGTAGGGTAAAGTGCAGTAACCATAGGTTAGTGAGGTCTAGGATTTCTCTCGATTTGTAGAGAGAAAGAATAAAAATGTCGCAGTTTCACCCGAAAGGCGAAGCATCAATTGCGATAGCAACTTAGTAGAGAGCTATACGGAGTAAGGATAGTAGTTTTAACAGCTGTATAAACTTTGACGTGCAGCAGCACCACCAAGGCGCAAAAATGTTGTCGACGCCGTCGCCATTTTGCCCGCGTTCGCACCGAACGCGCGCGGCGTTGGTGACTGTTTCCAGGGCCTCTGGGGGCGACTCGGAGGTTTTCGACGAGATCAGAATGGGAAACTCGTCGAGCAGCGTCGGAAGTCTTCACCACCTTGTCGCCTCGCAACGTTTATATATAAATACGCATTTGGTGCCGCAGCTAAACGTCGCCTCCCCTCCCTCACTCCCTCCCGTCCCCCCACGGCCTTTCGCGTGACCGAAGAAGTCGCGTTTGCTCTATATATATGGTGATTGTAAAGGAGGAGAGAGAAATACGTTTATTAAATCATAAAAAAATAGAAAATTGTACATTTATGAAAAGGCAACCCCAGTTGTTTTTTCGGTGAGGTGCCTAGATTAAGTTAATGGTTTCGGTTCTTATAAGGTAGGTGAGCACGCTGTCATATATAGCTTTGCGGTGTTGAGGGGTCCCTCTAGGAAGGATCCAGTCATTGAGTGTGACGACTGAGCTCTGCAGCCCAACAAGGCAGATTCTTCGCAGT
This sequence comes from Dermacentor silvarum, assembly GCF_013339745.2. Taxonomy (NCBI): domain Eukaryota; kingdom Metazoa; phylum Arthropoda; class Arachnida; order Ixodida; family Ixodidae; genus Dermacentor; species Dermacentor silvarum. The sequence continues at coordinate 140,495,348 of NC_051161.1, read as the reverse complement.
GATGATAGGCCAGGACATGTCCATAGCAAGTGGTGTGCTGTGGCTGGCGCACCCGTGGTGCACGTTCCACAGGTGGGGTCAAGCGACTTGTCAATGTATTGGGCTTTGAACGCCGGCGTGACTGCCGTGCCGGTGCGTAGACGGCGGAGTGCCACGCGTTCCCGGCGTGGAAGCCCAGGAGGGAGGGGGTCATGGCCTTCGGGCAGAAGCACTTGTAGAGCAAGCTTTCTATGCTGTCGGAGCTGGAGGTGAGCATCGACAGCGTCGACATCATCTGCCGATCGGGCTGTGACGGAAACGGGGCAAAGAGAATGGGGGGTGGGTAAAGTTGCTCCCCGCGCGAGCGCGTCCACTCGCTCATTCTCTCCTGCGCCCATATGACTCGGTGTCCAATAAATGTGCAGCTCCGTTCCCTTGTGCCGCAGAAGTGTTGCTTCTTCGTGGATGGCGGTTGCCAGAGGGTGTGCGTCAGTCTTGCTAAGTTCGCGTATGGCGTCTTGCGAATCCGTGTAAATGTGTAGAGGGCGGTGATGCTCGAAGAGGCCATATCTGGCTGCCTGAGCAACTCTAGAATCACTTGTAGTTCTGCACCGGTCGTACTTAATTGTGTGCTATGAGTAGTTGTTGCTGTGCTGCTGCCGTCGCTGTTCGTCCAGGCAGAAATGACGTGATTCAGTGAAACAGCAGCATCTGTGTAAATGCATTGAGCTGTACTATCCTTGAGGATGACTCTGTGGTGATGGTAACGCCTCCAACTTATGTCATTTACTCCCACGTTGGTTGGAAGGGGGTGAACAATGGCCGACATCACGGGCAGCCACGACGCCGTAGGTGTCGGGAGAAGAGGAGCTTGTGGCTTCCGACCGTCCTGGGCGAGTATTCTTCGGCCTGAAGACCTAGCGGCTACCCTCAGCACCTGGGCACATCTTGCGTCCTCCGTTAGTTCTTCAAGTGTGTTAATTTGTGCCTCTCAGTAAAGCACATGGATTGGAGTATGCTTCGGCAAACCATACGCTATACGTATACTTTGACGATGAGCTGCTTCGAGGTGACGACGCATCGTTACTGTGGTTCGTGTGTAAGGGAAGCCGTACAGAATTCTCTATGTGATGAGATTTTTCGTCATTATAACGAGGGTGTCTTCTCTGAGGCCCCACTTACGACTGGTGAGTCTTCGGAGGAGCCCTTGTGTTGCTCGGCAGCGGCTCAGCGTCTGCTGAAGCCACGCGGTGTTGTTTCTTGTTTCCGATATAGTGAGTCCAAGAATTCTGAGGTCCTGTACTTTTTCGATCGGGCTTCCTTGTATTTGCGGCACATTAATTAAGGCTACCGCTTCTTCCCTCATCTTCTTTGGACCAAGCACAATATACTGTAAAGAAGGAAAGAGACCCTTAATTCTGCAGCCCTTCAGGGAGCACGGCGCAGAACGCGCGTCTGTTCTCCGTTCGCTGCCCGCGAAAGCGCGCGTCCCTCGCGCCCTTTTACTCACACATATAGCGTCTGACGCGCTGCGACGATTTTATTGCCGTTGACTTCATACGGAACCTCACGGCGACGGCGACGCCGACGGCAGAAATCCTCTTTGAGTGTCCATATAATTGCTATCACAATAAAATTTGTAGACGCAGTAAGGGTAAGAGCAGACCGATTCAGGCTGGTGCTCACATACAAATATGCAGCTTTAGAACAGGAAGATGAAGACAATATAGAGGTAATGAATGAAACCGTAATTAGGTTGATCTCAGGAGCAGGAGTTGAAGTGGGAGGTTATGCAATAAGACAACCAGCAGGTAAGCTCACCCAAGAAGCAAAGGACCTAATAAAGAAACGGCAAGACATGTAAGTGTCAAACTCGAGAGGTTAGATAGAATTCGTTGAACTGTCGAAACTGATCAACAAGAAGAAAGTAAGGGATATTCGAAATTAAAACGTGGAAAAGATTGAGGAAGTAGTAAAATATGAACGCAGCTAGAAATCGGTGAGAAGAAAACTAGGCATGGGACAAGGCAAAATGTAGGCACTGAAAGATAAGCAGGGTAATATCATCAGCAATTTAAATGACATAGTAAAAGCAGCGGAAGAATTTTATGCTGACCTGTACAGTGCCCAGAGCAACCAAGCTACTTTCATTCGAACTATTGATGAACAGGATACAGGGGCTCCTTCGCTAACTAGCGATAAAGTTAGAAGAATTTTGAAACACATGACCAGGGGAAAAGCTGCTGGAGAAGATGGAATACCAGTCGATTTGATCAAAGACAGAGGAGATATCATGCTTGAAAAGCTTGCGGCCCTTTATACGCAATGCCTCACGACTTCAAGTGTGCCAGAAAGCTGGAAGAACGCCAAGATTATACTCATCCATAACAAGAGAGACGTTAAAGAATTGAAGAATTATAGGCCCATTAGCTTGCTTTCAGTATTGTATAAAGTATTCACAAAGATAATTTCCAATAGAATCAGGGCAACACTTCAGCCAACCAAGAGAACAGGCTGGCTTCAGGAAGGGATATTCTACGATGGATCATATCCATGTCGTCAATCGGGTAATCTAGAAATCGGCGGAGTACAATCAAGCTCTCTATATGGCTTTCGTAGATTATGAAAAAGGATTTGATTCAGTAGAGATACCAATAGTCATAGAGGCATTGCGTAATCAAGGAGTACAGGAGGCATGCATGATTATCTTGGCAAATATCTACAAATATCTACAAATATCTACAAAGAGGTTAACAAAGAAGCTCGAGAACAAGTTAAGGACCGCACAAAGAGCGATGGAATGAAAAATGTTAGGCCTAACTTTAAGAGACAAGAGGAGAGTAGTGTGGATCAGTGAGCAAACGGGGATAGCGGATATGCTAGTTGATATTAAGCGGAAAAAATGGTGCTAGGCAGGCCATGCAATGCGTAGGATGGATAACCGGTTCAAGAGGATGTTCTTGAAGTGGCGTTTCCCAAAGCGGAAGAAAAGCAAACTCGGCGCTTCAAAGAGAATCCCATCTCAAGGTGCCATTGGGAGAACAAGGGGCGACGACAACAAAAGATTAATAAAGTGCAGTGGATCTTAAATCATCGCTCGGGCTGTGCAGGTTCCTAATAGCTCAATATGTTGTGTGATAGCTGTGCATAACGAAAAACCTGAAAGCGACGTGATTGCCTTTCATAGGCTGCGGTAGATACAGGCATACATTACTGAAATTGCCATACCTGTGTCTACATGCGCTAGTGCTGTACTCCTTCGACAATCATATCAATAACGATAAGAGCGGCAATCGGAGGCATTGAATATTTCGCAGGACACGCAGTCCTCGCCTTCCGACCTGCGGTGTCTAGTTTTTCTGGGGACGTGAGGTTGGACGATGACTCATGGGCGTAATGGAGCTGTAGCGAGATAAATGCGGACGACGACTTGCAAAAGTTGATTAGTCTGATGAGCTCACCGAGTCGACAGGTGCAGACGGCGCAACACGGCATCGAAATTCGCTTGGCGGGTACATGAAAGTTGGTCGCGAAAACCGAGCAGTAGGTGACATCGGGAACCGGCCGCAGTCTGGTCTGTGCCCTGGGTCTTGCGCACGCACCTACTGCAGCCCTAACCGGGCGGCAGACGGTGGCGATGTCGGGCTTGGTGCATGAAAAGTGTTACAGTGCACGCGCTCCCAGTGATAAACGCAAGCGTGGAGCGCGCATGCGCCATTCTCTCTCATTGTTTTTCCCTTGGCCTTTGCCTTTTTTCATTGGTATAAATTCGCCGCGGAAAATAAACGTTTCTGTTCTGCATGGTGGCACGGACGACTTCTTATCGCAGGCGGCGGTCAACGTAAGACAACGCAACAGGGGTTGGCCTTGCGGGCATCGTAGCGACTGGTGCGTAGGTGATTGGCACAATAACATGATTGTTGTGAAAGTCAAGGGGAATGCACTCTGCGACTTGTTCCTAGTTTAGTTGCTGCAGCGTGGGCCTCAATGAAGAGGAGGGCGTCCCTTGCGTCAGAGGCACCAATGAAAGTGGGGGGGGGGGGGGGGCCTTGGCGGGCCACCTCTTCATGAATGAACTACTTTTTTGCGCTATAAGCGAAGAGTCATCGGCGGCAGCAGTCAAGCCAGAAAGAGAGAGAGCCTACCATTGAATTGCGTGTGATGTGCCGCTGTTTGTGTAAGTCACCATAGCTCTGGCATAGGGTCACTACGTCAGGCACAGTGGTGGTATTCTTGGCCAAGCATCTGAAAGACATCGTCATCAAATCTCTTTGAAATATGCCTCATGTTTCACTTTCCGCCATTGTCGCATCCACGTGCTTGCAGATATCCAGGGCATTCTCTATATAGGCTCTTTTCGTGGAGAAATTTATTCTAGAGCAATGAGAACATGGCGCCCCGCACGTTGGCTCACCGAAAGCGTACGAATAGGAATTCCATTACCGCTTCCGCCCTGCTACTGGGCGATCGGCTGTCGGTAATGCAACCGGATGTTGGCTAATGCACTGTGCTGCATTAATGCTTAAAATGTGGAAAGGTATTAGCGAAGATGTATGCAGTAGTTGGCCGCTAAAGTAGTCACTTCATTCTATTAAGGAATGGAGTGAATCTCTCTGACCAAGTACACGGGCTGCTGCTACATAAAGACTGCCTGTGATGCACCGCTTTCTCGAGAACAAAAAAGGACACTAATTTGCCATTGTTTTTTTGGCTAACCTCGAAAGAAAGGGCTTCAACCTCACTCTTCCCACTCTTCACCCACTCTTCACCCAGTAACAAATGAAGCAGCACCGCTCCTTGGCACAGTAGTTATTTTGTTAGTTGTCTACGACATCCACTACAACCACACTTAGGTCCTCGTCCTCTATCGCCAACGTACCAAAAGAAATTACAGATAGTGCTTAGAAATTTTTAAGAATTGCGAAGACGAAAGCCTAGCTGGACTGATAGCGATGTGAAATCGATGTGAAACGTATACAAGGCGCGCGAGCGTGCGGCCGCCGTTTCTAGAACGTTCTACTGGCACCGCCGCTGACATTTCCCTCCTCCTCCCTAGCGCCGCCATTGCCGTTTGCCTCAGCGCCCTTCCGCGTCACTTCTGACATTTCCCTCCTCCACCTCCTCCCCAGTGTCGCTGTTGCCCCTTCCCTCAACGCCCTCCGTTGAGCGTGACGGGCAGTACGGGAACGATAGCACAGAATTGCATTTGCAAACGTTAGGGATGACCCCATTACTCGTTTCGAGATTACACGCACCGCCTCATATTTACTGCAGCGCCATAGTCGTCTATGTTGCATTATTGCAGCATTCCGCTTCCGCTTTATTTTATGACTCCTACTTATGTGGCTGTCGCGACAAACCGGGGGAGACCGATCGTAGCAGCGCCCGTACGCACGACTTCAAGTGCCACGGCGGAATCCGCGGCCATAGCCCTAGCTATCCGAGACGCTGAGGCCAAGAGCCAGTCGGCTTAGGTACTCACAGACTCGCAAGACGCCTGCCGGTTCTTCCTTCCGGGAGTTCTACCGGCCGGGGTTCTTCGCATACTAGGACCAAGCCTCCAAATGGACCACGGGATAACCTGGTGACCCGCGCACACCGGAGTGGAAGGCAACGATCCGGCGGATCGTCTGGCTCGAGGTATAACAGGCCGAGCCGCGATACATACTGCTCGAACGGACGCCTCTCCGACCCCCGGTAGCACACCAAGAGACATACTTGAGGCACAACGACTAGGAAGACGAACCAAAGCTCCACCTCACCCTAAGTTCAACAGTTGACAGGCGAGGGACTGGCGCCGAATACAGATTAACACCTACCCACATTTACATAGACAACACAAAATATTTCTTAACAAATACAGCGACGGGTGTCCATGGTGCGACTCCACCCCAACACTAGAACACATCACTTACCAATGCACGCAGCGTCCGGCAGACGCCGTCTCGCCGTTACTTAACGATACACTTAGCAATTGGTCATGGGAGGCGCGACTCTCCGAACTGGACTTGGGAAGCCAATTGGCGACCCTTGACCAGACCCGGCGCGCCGCAATAGCCAGTGGGGCCCTGGAAGAGGGGCTCCACCCACAGCACGGAGGAAGATTATTGCTCCGTGACCCACAGTGACCAAGCACGATCTTAATTTAAATAAAGTTGTTTCTCTCTCTCCCTTTATTTTATGATGAGCGGCATCGGAGCCAGCCTTGGAAGAGGATGACGAACGCGCGAGCACGAGCGCGAGGCAAGCACGATGCGCGAGGCGAGCTCGCTCACTTTTTCTCTACCTTACAGCGACCTTGAAACATAGAGATATAAGGTATTCCCTTTAATAAATGAATGGACGCATGCTTTACTCAATGCGGAGAAGCATGGGTGACGTCGACTAAGCCTATCACACATGAATATTCAAGCTGAACGTCTCGTGATACCCTATAATGTAAGCGACGTGCTGGTGGTAATTCGGCTGCTTCCAGCTAGTACATAGTACGTAACGTTCGTGTTCCTAACCCCTTGTGCACAGAAAGAACAAATCTATCGCAAGTGAGCACACCCGGGAACAATGAGGTAGAAAATAATAAGGGAGCACACCAAGGAACTATACTGAGTCAGAAACCTGACTAGTCGCCGCTTCCTTATTAGTTGCCTAATGAATAACGAGAAGTAAAACGTTCCAATCCTTATTAATATCATAAGATGAAAGTTTGTACAGCTTGGAGTAAAATTCTAGCCCTGATTTTAGAACAAGCTCCGTATATTCTGCTCACGCCATTTGTACAAGGCATCATGAGCTTCGAAAGTACTTACAATTCCTCTGAAGCTGTGATCAAAGCTTCGTGTCGTCCACCAAGTCACCGTCTACAATATCCACCGAAAAGAAGGTTTCCTGAGCCGCACCGCGACGTCATGCACATCTATTGCAAACACCGACGCAACGGAGGCAGCTGAGACAAACATTTAACGCGTCACCACGTGATCATACATTTCGGCGCACGTGGAATCGCCGGAAAAAGAGTTTATACCCTGTGAAGGTTTTCGCTCTGCTGCACGAGTTCCCCGCTGACGTTGCTCGGCGCGAAGCTTGCGTACTGCAGGCTGTCGAAACATCTTTGTGAAGCAGGTGTATAACGCCACCCATGTCATTAGGTCAGGTTCGTTACTGAGGCAGGTACCAGACGTTCCCAACGTCGCTCAGATACAATATGACGTTGTTTAGTTTCGTAGCAGCGTCCCATTTGTGATTGCTCACCCTTTCATAGGACGCTCTCTTGCTTAAAATGGTGGGGTCTCACCGACTCAATGCACCCGCGCTGGCCAGGGAAGGTATCGAACTCGTTGGTCGTGCGATGGTTCTTCCGCCGTGATGGCAATGGATGGCAGAGTCCTGCTTCGAAGTTTCAGATTGAATGCGTACCCCGTACCGCTACAAAATAAGCCGGCGTTTATTGGAGTCATCCAATGGCATCCAGAAACACAGCGGCTGCAACGAGAACTCATGACCCGGACGGGCAAAATGGCCGTAACAGGCGCGATGGCGACGGCACTTCATAGTGTGCCGATCCTCTGCCTTACAAAAAAGGTGATAAGTAAAGCGAAGCATTTGTGCGTGTTTTTTCTCCAGCAGGAACGCCGAGAATAACACTACCGTGCAGTTCTGGCTTCTTAAGTTTGGGATTACGCAGGCAGCATGCACTGAATTACATGTTTGGGCTATAACGCGGCGTGAGCGACCAAAGTACGTGCTTATTGCTCGTAGAAAGCGTAGAAATTAGGCCACATCTACTAATGTCATGTTCCACGCGGTGCTTGAATGCGTACGTATAGACGATTTGCAGCAGCCGGTTTGTGCAACTGAATCAGATGGCGCCACCGGAGCGCCGCGCGTGTTGGACATCTCTGGCCTTGGGCGCGCAAACGAAACTACGATTGCTCAGTCGCGAAAGCGTAGCCAGCGGCGTTTAACAAGCGCAGTTTGTCAAACGTCGAACAATATTCTGCTCCATGTGGAGATTAAGAGGGAAAACGTGTGCTGTGGTCGGATGCAAAAACTGTGATGGCGACACTAAGCTGTGTAACACGTCGGTGTGTGAAATAAACGCGCCACAGCTGCATCAAGACTGCCCGTGCCCGAGGCCATTTTCTATGCACCGATTTCCTCAAGGAGAGAAAAACAAGCTCACCCGACAATGCTGGATAACGAACCTACAGAGAAAGAACTTCAATTAAGGCACATCGGCAAGAGTTAGTGGCAGATCATAGTACCGAATAAGCGAACGCGCTCGGCTTGCGGAATAGTGTATAAACATTTCCCATCTTGCGCTTGCTGTGCATTAAGGTCACCGTGCGGTGTTTCCGTGGCAGAACACAAGCATTAGCGATACCGTATTGGAACAGTCACTTGCTATCAGTGATGTTTATCCTTAAGCGAAATTACACGCCACGTACGTATATGCGCCGGGATCGGTGCCAATTAAGGCGTACTAGTTGTCGCGGTGAGAACTCCTGCAGAAAAGAGTGGAAAAGTGCTATCTGAATCGCATTTTTAAATCGTTAAGCTTGACGAATTCCTGCCTGCGCGTCTGATTTTACATATGTTGGTTTCGCTGCTGTATAGGATGCACGGTGTGATCAGAACGTAGACCTGGCGTTGTTTGTGGCCAGCAACAGGTGCGCGAAAGCTAGCTGTGTTAACGCTGTAGCGCAAAATTATTGTTTCAAACAACGCTAGAAGCGTTGGTTCCGTGTTTATCGTAAAGTGATATACAATAATGTCACAATTTCGTGATGTTAAGAGAAACCATGAAAATAAACGTAAATAATTTCAAACTCACCAGTTTGACATTATTTGATTAGCTGCGTTTTAAAGTAGTGGTAACTACGAATCAGCTGTTTCCTTCTGCCTTGTGTCTTTCAGGGTTCCCCCAAAGCGCATGCTGAATATATATATTATTTACTTTAATTTTCATAGCCTCTATTGACATCGCGAAATTGTGGCATTATTTGAAACTATGAAATTATGACATTATTTGTGATTATGGAAGAGACATTGGCAGCACATTGCTATTCTCTTTTTTTTTTTGTCACATTTGTGGCAGTTTGCACTGAGAACTGCATGCGTTACCCATGTGCGTGCTTTTTTATTTATGTGGACTCCTCGATTCTTACGTTCAAATAAAAGCAAACTATTCTAAATATTACATGAATCACCCGTTTCTTTCAGGTATGTTCTATTCACTTTGTTGATGGGCGTCCAACCAAGGACTATCCCTACCCAACACTGCAGCTTGGAACACAGCTTTATGCTGCAGATGCCATCCTTGGATTGACACAAAGCTTTCCCAACATTGCCACTGTCAAAAAGGTTGATGCCCTCTGCAAACCCCCTGTAGTCATGTGCAGGCTTCCCATCTTCGTCGATTGCCTTGACCATGTAGTCGTAGACAACTGAAATAGAGGAGAAACATTTGTATGTACTGCGGGAATGAAAAAAAATGACAATGAAAGAAAGCTGATTTTTTTATTTACTCCTCAAGACATCTGCAGATGTTTGAAAGAACTAAAATAACACGATAGATACAGTCTGATATTAAACTGATCGTTTGGATTTATAAATTATAGTTCTGGAATTTCAATAATTAATACATATTTGATTACTCAGCTGGTGTTGCTCTCCTATGAAGAGTTTGAAAAGTTGAAACGGGAGCTCTCATTTATAAAACGCTTGAGTTACAGCTAGCCAAAGTTATGCCCCTGTCACATGGCCACTTTCGATCGCGATCGAGCCTCGATCCGGCTCGGACTTCTGATCGCAATCGAAAATGATCGCTACTACACAGTCCAAGGATCAGTATCGTGTTGTTTGGGCTCTAACACTTTAAGTGTAATTAAGTCCGAAGCAAATAATAAACGTGCCTAATAGGTAGTAAGGGTACGTACAAATCAATTTTAAAAAAGATTACTTTTTCATTCGGTATTTTAGGTAAACGACGTGCCTGGTCCGCCGATTCTGATCGTCTGCAAATCTCAGAACTACGTGCATGGCGTCGACGCAGCACACAGATTTTCAAAATTATACGTGCATAAAAAATAAAACGGCCTTTTTAGAGGGTTATTTCTTCGGATCTCTTTCTTTCTCGTTGTACCTCGTTTTCTGTCACACTGAGCTTGAAGCTGCTTACGTCGGTCTCCGATCGAAATCGGACACTTAGATTACGATTTGCGGATCACGACCGACTCGATTCGGATCGAGGCTCAATTGCGATCGAACGTGCCCGCGTGACAAGGGTTTTACTATGAAACAACACCCGTTCGGGGGCATTCACTTAGTGAGTGAGTGAGTGAGTGAGTGAGTGAGTGAGTGAGTGAAATAACTTTATTGAGGTCCAGAGAAGACGCAGGGGACACCCCGCGCCACCCGGCTAGTCCCACGGCATACCGTCGGCATTCACTTAGTACATCCAACAAACACAATCTGCAGCTCTGAAGTCAACTATGCGAAACTATTGCGTGCCTGCCGCACTAGTGAATTCTGCAGAAATCAGTGCACCGGTATCGAGGCAAACGCTTACCTCAACGTATGTGGGAAGCTAAAATACCAGCGAGCGAGACGTCAACACACAAGCGGACACGGATTTTTCACTCGGCGCTCCAGCATACACATTCGAGGCCGTCAAGCAAAGCGCGAGAGGCTGGGCAACCACTTCAAACAGCTCAGATCGTAGCTTAAGTACACCGCACTAACCACAAAAAGAAAAAGAACTAGCGAAATGACGTGAACGCCGCACAAGAAGCCTCCATGAGCTCGAATCGCTCGGCGCGAACGAGCGACGCGCATACACGATGATCGAGCGCCAGAGCGCTCCGGCGCGAGCACATACAACGTTAAAATGACAAACAATGCTTCACTTACATGATCGTTGAACCATGGGCCAGAGCTTTGTGTCGTCGATCCAGCGGCTGTCCATCGGTGGACCCGAAACAACGCCGCTTGCCGCACCGTCGCCCACGACTACAGCATTACGGCTCCTTCGCTGGCCTTCAACCCAAGGCCAGTCATGCCGGCGCAATCACGTGATCAAACATGGCCGCGCCCGTGCGCCGCTGCTGGAAACCGTCTATACATTGTCCTCCACAGTTCATTGTATCATTATATATTATAGGGAGCCTCGATAATTTTACTGGATCTCGATCTACCAGTTATTCATAACACAGATCTGCTAGCACAGCCAATAATACGAAGTCATCTTAAAATACATCTTAGTATAGAGGGTGAAAATTAATTCTCGCATATGCAGCACAATATTCACGCGAAATAACGTTACGATTCGGGCTAGCTAAGCAAAGTAGATGAACACATTAGGACTAGCATACTCACCTTGTACATGTACGTCATTAGGTAATCCAGACCTTCGAGTGACTGCTCTCGAAGTTTCAAAGTATGAAAGTAATCGCTAATGATAGCAACCTCCACAACAAGTCCGCTGGGCTTCGTTCTTGGTTCTGATAAGAGATGACGGAGATCAGTTATGTGCCAGAAACAGGAATAAGGATGGGCTTATATCAGATATCAATACCAACCTGGAACGGGCGCATTTGCATTCGTGCGAGACTTCACTTCTGAAATAGTTCCCGAGAATTAGGTATACTGATGCATATTAAGGAAAATTATTGGCAAACGAGAAAATTACGAACATGCTGAAAACATGCCAAATTGCAAATAACATTTTAAGAATATGCGTATGGGAGTGGTGCATTATAGCTAGAAGCAACTCATGGAACAATTAAATAGCAATTTAGTCATATATGCTATAACACAAACAGCTCTGCGCCTGTGTATTTATTTCATTCAACGCGCCGTAGTTGCTCAGAGGCTGTGGTGTTGAGCTGCTGAGCACGAGGGCGCGGGATTGATTGCCGGCCACGGCGGCCGCATTTCCATGGGGGCGAAATGTGAAAACACCAGTGTACTTAGGTTTAGGTGCACGTTAAAGAACCCCAGGTGGTCCAAATTTCCAGAGTCACCTACTACGGCGTGCCTCATAATCAGATCGTGGTTTTAGCACGTAAAACCCCATAATTAAATTTTTTGTTATTTCATTCATTCAGAAGTTAATAGAAAGGTACTTTTGGCACACTCAATCGAACGTCTTCTTCAGTAACACGTGTTTGTGATGCTAATTCGCTCAGATATTTGATGAATTGAAGAGAATAGACATTACGGCAGAACTCATCTGCGATGACTTGTCGACAAAGTCTATCTACGGTGATGAGATTAGCGTTCGAGCACTGTACAGACACACTGTACTTGATTTCATGTTTATTTAACGTCTCTAGTCAACATTCTGAGACTGCTGTTGTTTTTAGGTCATACGGGGCACTCTTCATTTTAAGTATCGTAACAGCGCAAACAATACAGCGACAAAAGGAAGGAAAAACGACAACACGGCGTTTTTCCTTCCTTTTGTCCCTGTATTGTTTGCGCTGTTACGATACTTAAGATGAATCCCAGCCAACTGGCCCAACTTGCCGTTTTGTTGGGGCACTCTTCGGCGTCGTCCTACTTTGCTACAGCACGCGTTTACCCATGTTGCCCATGTCATGGCGGCCTGAATGCGACAATATCCCACCGATGCAATGACATCGATGGAACGACAAAGGCGGTATGACGACAATGAAATGATGGTTGATAAATAATTACGATGTGATAACGACGTGACTTGATGACGATGACGTGAGGACAATGAGATGACGACGGGTGTACGACGACGATGGCGTGAAGATGATGGTATGACGACAGCCGGATGGCAAACATGGGAAGGCGAAGATGTGGCACAAGCACGACGGGATGTCGACGAAGGTACGACAACGGGTGCATGATAGCGACTGTCTCAAAACGACGCAATGAGGATTATGGCATGGCACGATTTAACGACGACGGTATAAATACAATAGAATGATGAAGAACGAATTAGGCAAATGGATCGTGAAGGCGGTATGCCGTTGATGGTATAAGCCCAATTGGATGGCGCTGCTGCAGTGATGACGATGATAAAAAGTCACAGGCCTGCGTGGCACACGCAGCAGTCACAGCGTAAGCTGGTAGAGCGGCTCAAGAGTGGCTCCAATTTCGGCACCATGCACAACAGGGTCTTAGCGGCAAAGTCTATTCGCCTTGTTATGACGAGAATGACCTAAACTGTGCGCCCGGCGTCGATGGCGAGCTGCGGCTCTGCACAGCAGTCTGCTGATCCCGATGATGCCTGGTTGTAGCCGCAGACGTAGCTCTACGATTAGCTTCTTCAGCAGCGGTTCGTATCTTGCGAGGAGACATCATAACCTGTAACAAAGAAGTAATCAGAATACGTGGCGCACATCTGGCATCCCTTGACCCGGGGCACAGTACGTTGTTAATGTTGTTGATGGTGATGATGATAATCGTTTATTGGAATCTTCAAAACGAGCCGGTGACAAATAGCCACCTAGCCTGCTTGAGTTAACCAGGTCCAGTTACATGCAGCATGTAAGTGCTATATGTAACTTACATGTCGGGCACGCTGCATTTACAGGCGCCTTAACTAGATGGTGCCGTCATACTGTTGGAGGCTCGGGACCGCGTTGATTGCGCGCCTCCTTGCTAGGACGCGTTTATAGGGATTTTTCTGCTGCCTCATAGCAACCGCTTGCGTGGCACAGTGGTAGAGTATCTGACTCCGGCGGAGCGGGCTCGGGTTCAATCCCGGCGGGAACCGGGTACTTTTTTGACCGCATTTCTGGCGATAGCGGTTACGGATGCCGGCGGCGGCGGCGGACACCATCGCGAAACGAAACCGCTTTTGGAATGTGCCCATAACAGCTTACGCTGTAAAACGGTTGCGTTAAGACAACATTACGTCAATGATATGACAACGATTGTGTGACGAGGACGATGGGAATACGACGGCATGACGAGAGTCAGATGATGAACTTAGAAGGGCGGTGATACAACGAACGTGACAATATCGCGACGACAGTATGTCAACGAATGCATGAAGATGAGTGCATGAAGGCGGCGTATTTACGACGATGGCATGACAAGGGTTTGAGCACAATAAGATGACGATGAGTGCATGACGACAATGGCTTCACGAATACTATCACAACACCGGCATGACGACGAACGCTACATGACGAGAGTCACATGATAAAACTAGAGTGGCGGCGATGACCCGAGCACGACAGTATGACTGCGGATGCATGATAGCTACTGTCTGACGCAGACGCAATGGGTACTATGGCATGTCAACCGCTCATAACTACGATTGAATGAAGAAAGCATGAATACGATAGATTAACAAAGGTTTAATGTCTTTGAAGTGGTGAAGGCAGTTGGACAACGATGGCCGGAAGACAAAGCGATGGTGTTAATGAAGTGATGCCAATGGTAAAATGATCACGTGATGACTCACCACGACGTTAAAACGACCACGACGAAGTCACGGTGATATTATGGCAACGAATGCATGACAACGACGTAATGACGGCGATGACATGAAAACATAAAAGTGCAGTAGGATAACGACAATGACGTGACAGTGACTGCATCACGAAGCCTGTGAGACGATGAAGGCGTGATAACGATGGAATGCTGGGAGTCGGATTGGAGTGACCTTGATGAAACGATCATGACGGCATCATGATGGTGGTGTAACAAGGAGTGCATGCCGATAATATGACGACGATGGCGAGGCGATCAGGGATTGGCGAGAGTCGCATCACAGAGGAGGAGTGAGGACGATGCAATGACCACGACGGCATCGCGACATCACGGCATCACCTTGCGGTCCAAGTTACTAGACAGCTTGGATCAATGGGGTATATAAGGCGATGGCATGACGACGGCATGACGAGGGTGAGATCATGAAGCCGCAATCACGAAGCCTGTGCACTGGTCTGAGTGGAGCGGGTAATTACTAAAGCCACCGCTCTCCTGGAGAATCTGCAAAAAAGGACCTTTCCCAGCCGTGCCTGCAACATCTTGTATTTCCCGATGGATCAGTTATCGCCCACCAAGAAACTTCACGTCTCCTTATCGAATTGTTAAGAGAGACTGGTTTGATGGAGATATGGTGAAACCCTGCACCGATATTGTAAGAGACGCTCGGGCGGCTCAATCACCGGCCTTGATCGCCAGGCAAAACCCGCCTGCTGCTTATATTCACCACCACAACCATCACCAAAGCCGCCGGTTTTCAGTCGGTCTCATCTCGTGCACCATTGAAGTGCGACACCTGAGTGTGAGACCTGAAGCGCTCCACATAACATAAGCGAGACGCCTGGTAGCTGCCGAGGTGCTGTTCCTTCGGCCCAGCAGCACTTTCAGCGTGGCGCAAAGCGAAAACGTGTCTGACCCTGGCCTAGTCAGAACACTGCCCCATCGGTTCCAGCGCAGTGCTTTGGCTATCGATGATTAACCGTTCAGGGGAAACTGCAAACCTTTTTAGCTGTGAAGCATTTATTGTCAAACACTTGCCACTTTGACAGTATCTATCTATCTATCTATCTATCTATCTATCTATCTATCTATCTATCTAGTTATCTGTCTACCTAGCCGCCTATGTCTTGGTGCTCTCATAGTCGTTTCGTTAACTTGTATTTACGAAAATTGGCATAGTATGACAAGACTGTATGACAAACATAAATGATAGGTCATGACATGAATCTCATGACATTTGTGTCATGTAGGTCATGAAACAGCTGCCGGCGTCTTAGTGCTCTCATGGCCGTTTCGTTAATTTGGTAGGTAGCAAAATTGGCATAGTAGGACAATAGTGCATGACGAACGTAAATAATAGGTCATCACATGAATGTCGTGACATGCGTTTCATGTAGATCACAATGACCAAGCGAAAAAACGTGAACACTCAAAAACCACAGAAAGGGGTTCGGGCGTGGGTACTAAGGGAAGGAAACACTAAAGGATGATGGTAGAAGTCATGAGCATTACTCTGCAAAAATGACAATGTCTCAGCGAAAAGAGATTAACTCTCAAAACACACTGAAATGAGTTCTGACGTGGGTACTAAGTCAAGGAAACTCTAAAGGAGGATGGTAGAAGTCATAGTCATGAACATGACTCAGTGAAAATGACAATGATGCAGCGAGAAGACAACGTTCAAAAACCACGGAAATCGGTTCCGACGTGGGTAATAAGGGAAGGAAACACTAAAGGATAATGGCCGAAGTCATAGTCATGAGCATGAACAAAAATGACAATGACTCAGGAAAAATATATTATTAGAATGAGTTCAAACCTCAAAAACCAATGGAATGGGTTCGGATGTGGTACTAAGTGAAGGGAAAGGGGAACGGTTGACAGTCGAAGTCATAGCCATGAGCATGACTAAAGCTTTCGCCTTAAGGTCTCTTAGGCATAGCTAAAGGGACACCAGATGACTCATGACATGAATGTCATGATATGCGTGTCATGAAACAGCCAACTGCATCTTGGTGGTGGGGGTGGTGATGTTGAAGCAGGCGGGGATAGCCTGCTATACATAGCCGGCAATTGTTCCGCGTGATCCTCCTTTGAGTTGAGATCAGGACTGTGTCACCAGGTGTGGATGGGCCCTGTGTTTCGCAGGAAGGCTTTCAGCGGTCGTTCAGCAGACTTCCTGATTCTTCTGAGGGGTCCTATATCTTGGTGCTCTCATGGTCATTTCGCTAACTTTGTAGGCTCCCCGCAACGCTGCTTCGCATAACATCGATTCCCACAGGGCGTTGGAGGGGAAGGAATAAACTTTTGTTGTAAAACCAGCACTTTATGATGGCCGGGCCTAAGCCTCCCATGAGGGGACGTCGAGGGCTTGCCTCGCCGCCGCCTCACGGGCTTGGGATCTGCGGTTTTTTTATTAATCATATCAGAAGAAGCCAACAAAGACACCAAGGACAACATAAGGCAAATCAATTGTACTTACGAATTGAATAAAAGAAATGATAAATAATGAAAATAAAAATGGATTGTTGTTTCATCCATTTTCATTTTCATGAATTTATTATTTCTTTATTTCAATGCGTAAGTACAAGTGATTTCCCCTATGTTGTCCTTGGTGTCTTTGTTGTCTTCTTTCGATATGATTATATATATATATATATGTATATATATATATTGTTACGGATGAGGCGTGTTTTTTACATATGATGAATGAGAGTCGAGGAAAAACAGTCCAGCAACGGTGTTGTTCTACGCTCCGCACCAAAAGATTCGTCGTCCTCCTCCTCTTCCTTTCGCCTCAACCAAGGCGTTACATTCCCCGTTTCGCAGACGAAGCCCACCATGGGAGTTAGGGCTGAGTAGCGCTTGAGGCGCGTAACATGCGCAAGCTGAGTAGCGCTAGAGCGGCGTCCTGGTGACCTTACACGGGCGACCACATAGGTTAAATCGCTAATGCGGTCAAGGACTGTGAAAGGACCGGTATACTGATCCAGGAACTTTTGGCATAACCCGCATTTGCGCTGAGGGGTCCCGGTCCATAGCCACACCAAGTCACCTTTTTCGAATCAACTTGAGTCGTGACGGCGGTCATACTGCTCCTTGGAGTGATATTGTGATGCCAGTGTACGCAGACGAGCAATTTGTCGGGCTTCTTCAGCACGGCACAAAGTTTCGGCAACTGAGTCCTCTGTATGGAGTGTAAAGGGCAAAATGGTATCGATACAGCTGCGCGGTGCCCGAGCGTAGAGCAGGTAGAAAGGTGTGAAGTCCGTAGTTTTGTGCTTAGGTGTGTTGTAGGCATAGGTAATAAACGGTAAGATGTCATCCCAGTTCCTGTGATTGGATGATACATACATATATATAGTCAGCATGTTGGTCAGGGTGCGGTTGGTGCGTTCGACAAGGCCATTCGTCTGGGGATGGTATGGTGTTGAGTGGCGGAACTGCGAAGTGCAGAGTCGAAGCAATTCTTCCATGGCGTCAGCGACGAATTGGTGACCACGGTCGCTGATGATTATACGAGGCGGACCATGACGAAGGATTACGTAGCGTAACAAGAAGGCAGCGACGCAATTAGCTGTGGAGGAAAATATCGCAGCGGTTTCCCCGTATCTAGTTAGGTGATCGACACAGACGATGACCCAGCGGTTGTTGTTCGAATATAATAGAAACGGTCCTAGCAGGCCGATACAAATTTGCTCGAAAGGTGTAGTAGGCGGCGCTACAGGATGAAGAAGGCCTTGCGGAGCGCTTTTAGGTCACTTGTGACGCTGGCACTTGTCGCAGCTCGACACGTATTGTTTAGTGGAATGTCACATTTTAGGCCAGTAAGACGGGTCCTGTATTCGATGGTGCGAATGAATCCAAGATGGCCTGACGTCGGATCATTATGCATGACACGGAGAATGTCACATTACAGGCTTTGGGGAACAACCTGTAAATACCGCGCGCCACTTGCTGAATAATTTGTCTTGTATAACAGTCCATCGCGAAGGCAAAAGCGACCACTGGCATTGGGACTGCAGGCATCCGCGAACAGGTGGTCCAAACATAAGTCATTGCGCTGTTCCCGCTGGAAAACGGCGGCATCAGGAAACGCGTGAGAGACAGCAGTAAAACAGGTGTCGAGGTTGTCCGCGTTATCCTCTGTTGTCGACAGAGGAAGGCAAAAAAGGCAGTCACCGTCGTCATCACGTCTTCCACTTTTGTACGACACAATGAAGCCAAATTCTTGGCGCCGCAAAACCCAGCGTGCTAGACGACCGGAGGGGTCACGGAGGGTAACAAGCCAGCACAAGGAATTATGGTCGGTTACAATTGTGAATTGACGCCCGTAGAGGTAGCAACGAAACTTCTGAACAGCAAAGACAGCCGCTAAGCATTCTTGCTCTGTCACAGTGTAGTTTCGTTCAGCCTTGCTGAGAGAACGGCTCGCATAGGCAACCACATACTCTTCAATATTATGGCATTGAACTAGCACTCCTCCGATGCCGATTCCGCTGGCGTCACTGTGCACTTCAGTAGGAGCAGACGGATCGAAGTGACGAAGAATGGGTTCTGAAGTCAGCAGAAACTAGCAAGAATGCCGCGTCGCATTCAGGTGTCCACTCGTATGGGCTGTGTTTTCACAAGAGACTTGTCAAAGGATAAACAATGTCCGCGAATCTGGGCACGAACCGCCGAAAGTAGGAGCATAGACGCAGGAAGCTGCGGAGTTCTTTAAGTGACTGAGGTGGTTTAAAGGCACTGACTGCTTCTATATACCGTGGGTCTGGCCTGACACCATCTTTGTCAACCAGGTGACCAAGAACTAATGCTTGTCGTTCGCCAAGCCGGCACTTCTTGGAATTCAAAACCAAGCCGGCCTTTTCGACGCAGTCTAAAACGAGGTTTAAACGGGCGTTATGCTCTTCGAAAGTACATCCGAAAATGACAACGTCATCTAGATAGCATACCTCCCATTTTAGACCTCGAAGAATTCAGTCCATAAATCTTTAAAAACTAGCGGGGGAATTTCAAAGCCCAAATGGCATAACAATAAATTGATAAAGTCCATCAGGCGTCACGAATGCAGTCTTCTCCTTGTCAGCAGGGTGCATAGGGATCTGCCAATACCCTGATCGTAGATCTAGTGAAGAAAAACAGGAAGCCGAATGCAGACAATGGATGACATCGTCTATCCGAGGTAGTGGATATACATCTTTTTTGGTGAGGGCATTTAATCGTCTATAATCAACGCAAAACCTCCAAGAGCCGTCTTTCTTCTTAACCAAAATGACAGGTGGTGCCAAGCACGATTCTTCAATAACGCCCTTCTGTAGCATATCCTGAACTTGTTCGGCAATAACTTTCCGCTCCGATGACGACACTCGATAAGGTTTTTGCCGGACCGGATGAGAAGAATTTGTATCGATCCTGTGCTGAGCTCGAGAACAGGGTAAAGATGGTCGCTTCTCTTTTTCGCAGAAGTTAAACACTGAAGCATGTCCTTCCAATAGCTCGACCAATCTTTGTCGCTCGTGTGACCGTAGGTTCTTACTAACCATGCTTAGAATCTACGACTCGGAGGTGCAACTGCATTCGCAAACGGCGAAGCGTGTATGACCTTCTTCGTGGTTAACGGCAGCAATAGCATTTTCGATGGCATAATGAAAGACGGATTCCCCGAGGAAGTATAATAGGCACTGGCGAACAGTTAAGTGCGCACAAAAACGTGACTCGGTTGATAATCGATACAATGCAGCCAGGCACTAAGATGTCTTTCTTAGCCCACTGACCGGTGAGAGGTTGAACGATGGCATCAAAGGGAGATGCGTTAGAGATGGAAGCGAACACGGCAACCGACCACATGGACCATGGTGGCACTGTCAGTTCATCGGAAAGAACCAGTGTCTTCCCCGGGCGGCAGCTCGTCACCGAGGGCAGGAACAACTTCACTGCTGACTGAAAGTTCACTGGTGCCACAGTCGACGAAAGCACCACACGCTTGGAGAAAGTCAATCCCGAGAATAACTTCGTGCGTACACTGCTGCAGAACCAGGAACTCAGTAGGGAACAGCTTCCCGGCCAACAATACGTTAATTACGCAAACTCCCAGAGGGTGAAGTATTTCTCCGTCGACATCACGAAATCTTGTCGATCCGTGCCAAGAAACATAACTTTGCCGCCAAGGCGATCTTTGAAGCAACGACTCATAACAGAAATGGTTGCACCAGTGTCCACTAAAGCCGTTGCACATACTCGATCTATTAACAACGTGTATTTTGTTCTTGAGGACCGTAACTGGCGGAGGCATCTGAGGTAAATCATTTTGTGCGGCTTCACCTCCATCGGTCGTGCCGGCTAGTTTCCCGGTGGTGGCGGTGGTGAAAGCTGCTGTCGCGGTGAAAGCGAACGGCGCAGTCAGGCGGGCGGAGGTGTCAAACTACGGTCAGAAGCGGGAGAACTATTGCGCCGATTCTCTTGTTGTGAGGTGCTCCTGGAATAGGTGGACAAGGGATTGTTGTTGCGACCATTGCCAGCGTGACGAAACGTTGATGATGGATCGTATCGTTATGTTTCCCTGCGCCGACGACAGAACCGGGCTATGTGTCCGGTAGCACCACAGCAATAACACACAGGAGGTTGGCGATATGCACTGTACTCCTGAAAAGCATTGTCGCGACGCTGTGAGACAAATGCATCTTCATGCGGCTCTTGGTGGGTAGTGGCCGGCTGACGAGGATAGCTGAAGCGGTGTTCGTACCTCGACTCTGCGTAGTGATTGCGCGGTGGCCTCGGTGGCGAGCGAGAGCTGTAGTTGTTGTCCTCGACACCAGTAGCAGCGATTGAAACATGATGAGATGGAACCGGGATTGGCGCAGCATCATAAGGGGCCGAGTGCACGTGTCGGGTGAGCTCTTCCCGTACAATCTCGCGTATTGTAGACGCGAGATCAAAGGATGTGTAGTCGTCAACACTTGCAACGGTAGTCATATTCGGTAACCGACCGAATTTAGGCGTGATATGCCACATCTTCAGGGTCTCGAATGTACGACAATGCCGTATGACGTGAGCTACTGTACCAAGGGTCTCTGTGCCGATAAGGAAGTGGTAGACATCCTCCGCAATTCCTTTTAAGAGGTGGCCGACCTTGTCCTCCTCTAACATGCGAGGGTTGACGGTCTTGCAGAGCTTCAATATCACCTCAATATACATCGTGCACGTCTCGCCTGGTATTTGGGCTCTTTGCAGCAGCGTTTGCTCAGCCTGCTTCCTCTTCGTGCCTGAGTCCCCAAAACACTCCGTTATTTCAGACACGAACCGATCCCAGGTCGTGAGGGTGTCTTCGTGGTTGTCAAACCACACAAGTGCTGTGTCTGTTAAGAAGAACATGACGTTGGACAGCTGAGTTTCCGCATCCCAACGGTAATAGTTGCTTACTCGTTTGTAATGTGTGAGCAAGTCATCCATGTCCTCGCCAGATTTGCCTCCGCATGTGCGGGACTCTATCAGGTGCTGACGCTGCCAGGGACCAGCCGCAGCTGTAGCTGGTAAGGAAGGGGCCGCTGTGACCAGGGCATGGGCTGCAGCTGCAGGAATTGGTACAGTCCGGGTTCCGTCTTCACCGCGAGACATGTGGACCACCAGCGGCAACGGCGGCACTCAAGCAAGGCGGCGGCTTCGGCGTAGATCAGGTGAATGCAGAACCGTGTTGTGTCGTTCAGTACCCAGCGCCATCCACCACAAAACTGCTACGGATGAGGCGTGTGTATTTAAAGATGATGAATGAGAGTCGAGGAAAACAGTCCAGCACCGGCGTTGTTCTGCGCTCCGCACCAAAAGATTCGTCGTCCTCCTCTTATTTTCGCCGACACCAAGCCGTTACAATATATATATATATATATATATATATATATATATATATATATATATATATATATACCAGAAAAAAGCGATTCTGGGTCCGGGTAAATATTCACAGTGAAGTAGACGCGTGTATGAAGCGGTTTATTGACGTTTCGGCCGGGGTCCGGCCTTCATCAGAATACAATACATGGCGTCAGTACAGTTTAGATACATGCGCATATCAACCAAATGGAGATATGTTTACATGAGAAACGACAAAAATGGGCGAAAAAAATGCATGTCAATCGTTCAAAGGACAGCTGATACGTGTATACACAGATGACGTTTGCAAACACATCATCTAAAAATACAAAGCATAAAAATGCACAGAAATTAAGTGCAAAAACCAATCGTCAGGTGACAACAAAAGACGTCGCCCTATATGGGCTATGTTATCAAGCAAACAGACAAAAAAAAAAAGGGATTAGTGACGTACTAGTAGAAAGGAGAAACAAGTGATGGGCTACGATGACAGGCAACTCAATTTTCCTACACTTTCATTCAAACCACACGCGACGGTATCAAACTTATAGATAAGGAAAGATTCACGGGCTTCTTTATCATAATTTGAACGAAATGTAGATCCAAGTAACGTGACTTTCAGTTTATCGAATGAGTGGTCAGGGAGGTGCACGTGTCTTGAGATGGACAGGTTGGGCAACGTGTTAGCGTGGGATTTATGATTGTTAAAGCGCAGTCTAAAAGGCCCTTCTGTTTGTCCGATGTACCGTTTTTTACACACCGTACATTCAAGCATATATATTACGTTTTTAGTGTCACAGTCGAAATTGCCTTTGATTTTTAAACGAAAATTTGAAGCCGTACTAGTCACCTGTTCCGATGTGCACATGTAGGGGCATACTTTACATCGCTGTTTTCGACAAGGATGGCATCCGATGGCATCAGGGCAGTCAGTCTTAGATGATGATGATCGTATATCTCGAATATTTGTAGCTTTACGATATACTGCTTTAGGTGGTTCAGCGAAGATGTTTTTGAGGCGTTCACTTTGCATTAAAATATTGTGGTGTTTCTTCAGTACATGCGAAACACGTGAGACTGACGCAGAATGGGTTAGGACAAGATTTGTCTGAGGTGAGGGAGTTGGTTTGTTCGCAGTGCAAAGAAGCGTCCTTCGGTCATGTACGTCTGCGCGTTTTATTGCATCGTCAATTAATTGTGGGGGGTAATTTTGTTTGACTAAAGCGTTTTTTAAGGTCCCGCAATTTTTTTGAAACTCTGATTGCTCAGAACAATTTTTTAAAACGTAAGGCTTGACTATAAGGAATGCTCGTCTTGCAATATTTAACGTGGCTGCTATCAAAGTGCAAATATTGACATCTATCTGTGGGCTTTTTGTATAGGGCAGTAGATAGTTTATCATTTAGCAATGAAACGCTGACGTCAAGGAAGTTAATAGTAGATGCAGAATACGTGTGAGAAAATGATATGGATGGATGGGCATTGTTAAAGTCAGATATGAAGGAAAGCAGTTCCTTCATCCTCGGGCGCTCGCTTTGCTCTCGGCGACATACTTACGCCGATTTGACAGACGGGGCATCTACGCTTGCGCGTAAAAGTAAATAATTACAAAGCTTCGTAAATTATTCTTTATCAACGACAACCTTTGGTGCGTCTTCATCATACGCCTATAATTCCAAAACTTGTAGGCAACTAGGTGACAATAACTTAAATTTTACTTACTTATCATTTTATAGTATTCGTCTTCTTTCCAGGCGGGAATCCGCGACAGTACATGTAAAGTTCTGCCCATGAAATCTTTGTGGTTTCTGAGGGGTTCTATAAAATGCGTGGAATTAATGAGACCTGCCTGCGAGAAAGGAATGTGAAACTGATCTTGTTACTTCTGAACAGGTGATGTCAAGGCAGACACTCACAATATGGTAGTGTCCTCTTCCTTGTGGTTTCACCAAAAGAGCTGCTTTATGTGCAGCGTTTTCATAGAGGTGGCGCTCGTAGTAGGCTCCGTCGACCTGAAGCAAACAAATTGGGAGATCCCGCCGCTGTGGCGCTACTTACACTTTTTCTTGCCTTGACGAATTTTTAGTGTTACCGAATGTCAGTTATAACGTTTTCTTCTGGGTTATGGCAGCGTTCAATAACACCAACATTCCATTAATTGAATTCAATTGTGGTGTTTTGTTTTCAGTGACAAGAAAGCCACGTGAGCGATATGGCGTGAACGATAGGCTAGCATAAGTCATGTGCGGTATTCTGGTATTCTGGTTATCCAAAATGAGTTCTATGTTTATATAGTATTGCATTTAAAACGGGCGGTTTATACTTGAGGAGGAAAACAAGAGGTGACAGTGCCGAGATTTATTTACTGGTATAAAAGAGGCTATGGAACCAATACTTGTCCTCCGAATTCTTTCATGCCATTTCATACTTCTAGCATGGGGGTCACACTTCTTTACCAGTTCTATCATGTGTCAGCTGTCGCAAACTGTTTTTCATACATATGGCATATTTAGCCATAGTAATAACTTCTTCCTCCTATAAAGGGTAGTATTATGGATCACGGGATGCGACGTATGACTTCAGAATGAGCGTAAAAGAAACGTGCAATTAATATAAGAATATCTGGGGGATGTACCACCAAGCAACTCTAGTTCTCTTTTTTTTTCGCTTGGAGTAATCCTTTGTCTTTCTTTAGCTATATCACCGATAATAGGAATAATTTGGACAAAATGAATTAAACAAACTATGTGGATACTCACATATTTCTCGCTTGTTCCGTCCGCGGCGTAGTCTCGAAGCAGAAGCCTTGGTGCCAAAACTGACGCTCTTTTTAATTCCAGTAAGTGCTCGTGCTCAAAAGCGACGACTTTTCTTTGCCTGTCTTCTCTGTCTTCAAAAACTACGGGATAAACTGTGACACTGTCCACAGTGGAACGGGCCTGGTTACTAATAGCTAGAAAAAAGGCAGGTGAGAAACAGTGGACATCGGTGTTTTTCGTTTTAAACTAAAGTTTTGAGTGGTAAGCTGTAAGTTTGAAACCTCTGTAAATTACTTTGAGCAATGTAAAATATCCCCAACAAAATGACGAAGATCAGCCTTCGTTCTGTTTTGGCATTCAACTAAATCATATACTATGAAGGTTCCGCACGCGTTACATCTCGCTCAAAGCAACAACGCGAATGCTTGAACACTCGTAGCAGAATATAAAATAAATTGTCATGGCAGGCTGAACTTGCTGTATATTTTGATTATATTTCTGCCTCAAGGTGTGCAGCGGGTAATAAATACAGCTAAAGTTGTAATGAAATGCAAAAAAATTCTATTCTTGTCAAAAAATTCCAAAAGAATCGCAAGATATTTGAAACTCCTTTTCTGAACACGTTTACCCCACTTCTGTGGCAAATTTGTGCAGTGCGTTGTAATTGCATTATTGCATTCTTTTACTGCGTCAATTTCATACTGCACTTTGAAAATGTTTATTCCCACAAGAGTGTAAATGATTTGTGCCGTGTGTGACAGCCTTCCGAGCTGTTTAGCAACACCCCACGGATAAAAAATGTTTAGCAAGACGCCCCTATTGGGAAGAGCCTTACATCATCATGATCACCATCATTGTCATCATTATCGTCCTATATTTATGTCCACTACCAGATCTCCAATTACCCCTGTCTTGCGCTAGCTAATTCTAACTTGCGCCTGAAAATTTCCTAACTTTATCATCCCACCTAGTTTTCTGCCGTCCTCGACTGCGCTTCCCTTCTCTTGGTATTAATTCTGTAACTCTAATGGTCCATCGGTTATCTATCCTATACGCATTACATGACCTGCCCAGCTCCATTTTTTCCCTCTCAATGTCAACTAGAATATCGGCTATCCCCGTTTTCTCTCTAATCCACACTAGAGCACTGCACGGGCCGATTTTTGCGGCCCGGGCCCGGCCCGGGCCCGTTTTTACATTGGGCGGCCCGCCCGAGCCCGATCAAAACATTTATGGCGAGACCCGGGCCCGGCCCGGGCCCGGAAATAATCTACGTTACCCGCCCGGCCCGACCCGCCACCCTTTTACCTTAAGCCCGAGCCCGGCCCGAGCCCGGCTCGAAACCGGCCCGAACCCGGCCCGAGACCGAAAAATACATGTTTTTCAGAGTTGAGAAGCCCGAGAATAACTCGCAGAAAGCCCGAGCCCGGCCCGGGCCCGCGTCAGAAAACCCGAGCCCGGCCCGGGCCCGGGTCAAGAAGCACACGCCGTGCCCGAGCCCGGCCCGAGCCCGTGAAAGAACTGCTCTACCCGGCCCGGCCCGGCCCACGGGCCGGGCCGGGCCCGGGCTTTCGGGTAAGCCCGAGCCCGTGCAGTGCTCTAATCCACACCACTCTCTTTCCCTCTTAGAGTTAGACCTAACATTGTTCGTTCCATCGAGATTCCTTGTTAACCTCCATGTTTCTGCCCCATATAGTAGCACCGGTAGAATGCAATGATTATACACTTTTCGTTTCAACAAAAGTGGTAAGCTCCGAGTCAGAATTTGGCAATGCCGGCCTTGTGGACTCCAACCTAACTTTCTTCTTCTGTAAATTTCCTTCTCATGATCAGGGTCCTCTGTGAGTAATTGACCTAGATAAACGTACACCTTTACAGACTCTAGACGCTGACTGGCGATTCTGAATTCCCGTTTCCTTGCCAGGCTACGGAACATTATCTTTGTCTTCTGAATATTATTCTTCAACCCCATTCTTCAACTTTCTTGGTTAATCCCCTCAATCAAATGTTGTAATTCGTCCCCATTGTTGCTGAATAGGATAATGTCATCTACAAACCGATGGTTGCTGAGATATTCCCCGTTTATCCTCACTCTTAAGCCTTCCCAGTCTGTGAGCTTGAATGCTTCTTCCAAGCATGCAGTGAATAGCATTGGAGAGGTTGTGTCTCCTTGCCTGACCGCTTTCTTGATAGATAACTTTCTACTTTTCTTGTGGAGAACCAAGGTAGCTGTGGAATCCTTGTAGATATTTGCCAAGATATTCCCGTATGCCTCCTGTACTCCTTGATTACGCAATGCCTGTATGAATGCTAGTACCTTTGCTGAATCAAATGCCTTTTCATAATTTATGAAAGACATATAGAGAGGTTGATTGTACTCCGCAGATTTCTCGATTACCTGATTGATGACATAGACATGATCCATCGTAGAATATCCCTTCCTGAAGCCAGCCTGTTCTCTTGGTTGGCTGAAGTCAAGTGTTGCCCTGATTCTATTGGAAATTATCTGGGTGAATATTTTATGCAATACTGAAAGAAAGCTAATGATCCTATAATTCTTCAATTCTTTAGCGTCTCCCTTATTATGGATTAGTATAATCTTGGCGTTCTTTCAGGTCTCTGGTACACTTGAAGTCATGAGGCATTGCGTATAAAGGGCCTCAAGCTTTTCAAGCTTATCGCCTCCATCTTTCATTAAATCAACTGTTATTGCATCTTCTCCAGCAGCTTTACCCCTGGTCATGTCTTGCACGGCCCTTCAATGCCCTTGCATATAGGCGTTAAATAAACAATACCCTTAAATATGTAGGTATGAAGACAGGCAGAACCCTTCCTCATACTGCAACAGAGACAACACCCTTCTAAACAGGTGTTACACCCGCTAACACCTTTGGGTTCACTAGAAGGGCTTGTGAACCCCCCCCCCCCCCTCTTATTAACTCCCCGTCTCCACCCTCCCCTCCCACTGTTAAAAGCGCATACATCGAGACGAAAATCTCTAAGTTTTGTAAACTTGCTCCAAACAGTGTGACGCGAGCATTGTACAATAACGCCAAGTCAATCCCAGCGTTGACTGCATGACTACGAAGGAGTGACAACGAAGGAATTACGCCGATGGAATTAAAGTAGTGGTTGGATGACTACGGCAATGACGGTACGGATATGATGGTTCATGGGTAGATTTAATGACCAGCGTCAGCAGGAGTAGCGCTGTGGTCAAGGCCTCTC
>NC_051161.1:140434930-140466944 GCF_013339745.2 Dermacentor silvarum | reverse complement strand
GCCCCACGGTCCTGCCCTACTTTTCATCATTCCAAAGCACCTCCGGTCAGCTGTTCTGCAAGAACTTCCCTACTTACCAAGGGCAGGTCACCTGGGCGTCTCCCGCACTTACAGCCGGATTCGCCGACGCTTCTTTTGGCCAGGCCTTGCCCGCTCCTTCCGGAAATACATTGCGGCGTGAGAGAAATGCCAGCACCGAACAACACCATCGACGCCCCCTGCCGGGTGCCTTCAACCGCTAAGCATTCCTTCGGAGCCGTTCTTTCGCGTTGGCTTGGACTTACTTGTCGCTTTCTCTCTATCAACGTCTGGCAACAAGTGGGTCGATGTGGCGATAGATTACGCCACGCGCTACGTCATCACCAGAGCGCTTCCAACAAGCTGCACCACACATTTCGACTATTTTCTTTTACGCGACGTGATTCTGCAGCATGGAGCTCCACATCAACTGCTCACTGACCGTGGTCTGACATTCCTTTCTAAAGTCATCGCCGAGATCCTGCATTCCTGCTCAACCAGGCGCAAGCTGACTATGTCTTACCATCCACAGACTAATGGTCTCACGGACCGTCTGAATCGAACCCTGACAGACATGCTTGCAAAGTATGTCTCGTCCGACCATAGTAATTGGGACCTTGCCCTACTCCATGTCTGATTTGCACACAATTCGCGCCACCACACTGCCGTTTCTTCCCCGCTCTTTCTCTTTTTCGGCCGAGAACCCACATTGCCACTGGACACATCCCTTCCATCCGCCGCCGCAGAGACCAGCGAATGTGCACTTGATGCCATCACCAGGGCAGCCCAAGCACGCGAAATTACCCGCGCTCGCCTCCTGACCTCCCAAGAGAACCAACGGCGTTTGTACGATAGACAACACACAGACGTCCACTTTTCGCCTTGATCTCTGGTACTCCTGTGGTCTCAGACTCGTCACGCTGGCCTGTCAGAAAAAACTCCTGTCTCGGTACATATGCCCATATCGAGTGCTGTGTGCCGTGACTCCAGTTGCTTATGAAATCGCCCCAGTCAGTAGCAGTGCCTCATCTGCCCCGAATTTCACTGACATTTTGCATGTCGCACGCCTAAAACCGTATTACTCTCCTGTTACCACCGATATTTAGATGCACTGGGACGGTGCTTCTGCCGCCAGGGATAATGATACATGCATATTGCGTGTTTCTTGCGGACGATGCCTGCGGGCTCCCCGACGAAGACGAATTGCTCCTTGCTCTCGAGCGGTCGGCCGAACTTGCTAGCTCTGCAGTTGTCTTTTGTAAATATACATTGTAAATCGTCTCCAGTGTTTAATCCTTCCGTCGCGTACCAAGCATAATCATCAGCCTATATTTCATGTCCACTGCAGGACGAAGGCCTCTCCCTGCGATCTCCTATTACCCCTGTCTTGCGCTAGCGTATTCCAACATGCGCCTACAAATTTCCTAACTTCATCACCCCGTCTGGTTTTCTGCCAACCTTGACGGCGCTTCCCTTCTCTTGGTATCCATTCTGTAACCATAATGGTCCGCCGGTTATCCATCCCACGCATTACATGACCCGCCCAGCTCCATTTATTCTGCTTAATGTCAACTAGAATATCGGCTATCCCCGTTTGTTCTCTGATCCACACTGCTCTCTTCCTGTCTCTTAACGTTAGTCCTAAGATTTTTCGTTCCATCGCTCTTTGTGCGGTCCTTAACTTGAACTCGAGCTTCTTTGTTAACCTCCAAGTTTCTGTCCCATATGTTAGCACGGGTAGAATGCAATGATTGTACACTTTTTCTTTTCAGCGACAGTGGTAATCTACCAGTCAGGATTTGGCAATGCCTGCCGTATGCACTCTAACCCATTTTTTCTTCTCTAAATTTCTTTCTCATGATCAGGGTCCCCTGTGAGTAATTGACCTACATAAACGTACTCCTTTAAAGACTCTAGAGGCTGACTGGCGATCCTGAATTCTTGTTCCCTTGCCAGGCTATTGAACATTATCTTTGTCTTCTGCATATTCATCTTCAACCCAGTTCTTACACTTTCTCGATTAAGGTCCTCAAATGATTTGCTGTAATTCGTCTCCATTGTTGCTCAATAAGACAATGTCATCTGGAAACCGAAGGTTGCTGAGATATTCACCGTTGATCCTCACTCCTAAGCCTTCCCAGTCTAAGAGCTTAAATACTTCTTCTAAGCTTTTCTTTCTAAGCTGTACCCCTTTCTTGATAGGCACCTTTCTACTTTTCTTGTGGAGAACCAAGGTAGCTGTGGAATCCTTGCACATATTTGCTAAGATATTCACGTATGCCTCCTGTATTCCTTGAATATGCAATGCCTCTATGACTGCTGGTATCTCTACTGAATCAAATGCCTTTTCATAATCTAGGAAGGCCATATAGAGAAGTTGATTGTACTCCGTAAATTTCTCGATTACCTGATTGATAACATGGATATCATCCATCGTAGAATATCCCTTCCTGTAGCCAGCCTGTTCTTTTGGTTGGCTGAAGTCAAGTGTTGCCCTGACTTTATTGGAAATTATTTTGGTGAATATTTTATACAAAACTGAAAGCAAGCTAATGGGTCTATAATTCTTCATTTCTTTAACGTCTCCCATCCTATGAATTACTATAATGTTGGCGTTTTTCCAGCTCTCTGGTACACTTGAAGTTGTGAGGCATTGCGTATAAAGGGCCGCAAGCTTTTCAAGCATGATTATCTCCTCCCTCTCAATAATAACAACAGTAACAATAACAATATTATCGGTCTATACGCCGTCTATACGCATTGATTTATCTTGCATATTACCTATGTTTCGCTCTTTTATTAATTTCGATATATTCTCTTGTTTTTAGTATGATGTCTAATCTGTAACCAGTGTCTGTGCGCTTGTGCTCCCCCCCCCTCTTGTAATACCATCGTAATGAGGGCCATTGGGGGTATTTTGAATAATAATAATAATAATAATAATAATAATAATAATAATAATAATAATAATAATCTTTATTTTCATCAGTTCTCTGACAGGAAAGCTGCGGGTAAAAGCTGCTCTTTGTAGAGGCAGCTTGACAAGAGCCCGCAGCTACCTTTGTGTAGTACATACAGCAGTGGCATGTGTTAAAAAAAAAGAAGCATAGCACACTTTAGTCAAACAAAAACAAAAAGACACACATAGCACTAACGCAACTTAGATTCCTAACATATGTAGCTCACGTAGTTTAGGCAGTGTACACTTGTAGGGATCAACACAAGCTTTCACATATTTATTAAGTAGTTTGGGAAGAATGTACGATAGTTTACCTTCTGAGTAATTTGTTCTGTTGGTTTTTACTTTCCACGTGTCTTTACTTCGTGTGTCAAGCGATGTAACGTTTTGCTGTAGGTTGGAAAGGCCATGTAAAAAATGCCTATTTTCTTTGGCTTCGCGTCTGATTGCTACAGTCATTTTAAATGCATACAGGTTATGAACGGGTAATATTCCAGCCTGCTCAAACAAGCAGCGCGTGTGGGCATCATACGGCTAATTGGAAAGTATTCTTATATATTTCTTCTGCATCAGGTATAACTTTTGTAGGTTTGTGTAAGTTGTAGTCCCCCATACCAAAAAACAATAGGTAAGGTGCGAATAAAAAAGTGATTTATACAGTAAAAGCTTTACATTATACGGTAACACTGTTTTGCAACGGTGTACCATGCCCACAACGCGCGATAACTGTTCCAACACGCTGTTTATATGTTCGTTCCAAAGCATATTACTTGAAAATGTAACTCCTAGAATTTTTATATGATTTAGTAACCCTATTTCGGTATCACCGTACACAAGATGTAAATTATCGTTTGCCGGTTTGTTCTTTGGTCTGAATAGTACCACCTTTGTTTTACTTGTGTTTATACCTAAATTATTGGAACATGACCATATTTTTAGTGGTGCAAGAATCTGGTTCATCTTTTCCTGAAGTATTTCGCTGTTTGCAGCAGAAATAAATATGCTGACATCATCAGCATATAGAACATACATAGCATCAGGAAAAATGCGTATTAAATCATTTATTTATAAAGGCAATCAACAGAAGAGGACCAACGATGGTTCCCTGTGGCACACCTTTAGTTATTGGCTTTAACGTCGAACAGTTACGATTTATTTCAACTACCTGTTTCCGATATTTCAAATAACTTTTAAACAGGCCCAACGCATGACCACGAATTCCATAGCAGTGTAGCTTTTCAAATAATGTAGAGTGCTGAATGTTATCGAAAGCTTTGCTAAAGTCCACGTACAATCCCAAGACGACATGTTTTTTTTTTTTCAAATTGAGACAAAATGAATTCCTTTTGTTCCAGTAATGCCATTTCTGTGGACCGGTGTTTTCCAAAACCAAACTGAGTAGGTGAGATTACATTGTGATTTTCGAAGAATTGGTATAGCTGACGGTGCATAAGCTTTTCTAATCCTTTGGAAAATACTGATAGAATAGATATGGGCCTATAGTTTCTTACGTCATTTTTGTCACCTTTTTTAAACAAAACACTAACTTTCGCTATCTGCATTCTTTCGGGGAAGACTGCGTTCGACAAACAAAGATTAAATATGTGAGTAATACAAGGCACAAGTATATCCAGCGCATATTTGATAGGCCTGATTTTTATGCCATCAGTATCACGAGAGGAACTATTTTTAAGTTGCGAAAATACTGAATAAACATCTTGTTCTGAAACAGGCTTTAAAAACATAGAGGATGAATTTGGATCAGGAAGAAATTGAATAAACTCATTAGACGTCACATCATATTGTTACGCGAAGGACGAGTCAGTAAGACTACCAACTATTTACAGGTTGTATTTACAACAGTGGTTGCAGCGCTGAGCGGTTAGATTCACAGCGCGAGCCCAGCTCGTTCTTCCTCTGCTTTTCTCGAGTGATGGCGCCCGCGCGCCTCGTTCAAACAACCAATTACCACACGCGTGTAGCATAATCCCCCGGCGGCAGAAGCGACGTCCCGGAGCGTCTAAATGTCATCACTGGGAGGGTGATACTGCTTCAGTCGTGTAACGTGCACGATATCACTGGATATCACGTCGAACGAGAATGAAAATTCATCGATAAGAAGCTGAAAGTCAGCTTGCTTATTCTTAAGGGAACGAACATTTAGATGCAAACATTTCAAAGATCCTTTATGTTCAGTGGAACCGATAACGTTTAATTCTTGTGAGAGAAACACATGCTTTTGTGTTTTATCCATGTTAAATAAAATGACAAGTGTTCACAGATGACCGGTGCGACATTATACGGGAAAGTCGTTCGTGTTACGTACGACGATAGCACGTTCGCCATTTGTCTTCCGCACGAAGACCTTTCCGTTTCTGTGCCACGCATATTGAAAGCCGTTTTCCTTCGCCCACTCTTTCGCGGCATTAAGCAGCTGCCTGTTGCAGCTAGTTAGATTTTCCAGCACAATCACACGACAACCTCCTTTCTTCAATTTATGCCGCTTTTCTAGCCACTGATCCCTAACTGCTTGTCTCACATACCTCACGATTATACCGGGAATTTTCCCTGGCTTCGCTGGCAGACGATGAATGGCGGCTACCTCCATTTCTGAAAGTTTCGGCACATTCATCACATCAGCCAAGTTGTTTACTTTTTGCAGCAGGTTTTCGCTTTCAGTCACTTGGATTCCATGGAACTCCAAATTTAGCTTTCTGTTCCGCCACTCAAGATCACATTCAGCTCCACCAGCAGAGCCTTTTTCTCATCAGCATTCATCTTACACTACACTTCAATGGCATCCACTTTTTTGTGAATTTCCACAGTCTGTCTTTCCTGGTTCTCTAACCGATTCAGAAGCTCGTCATATTTTTCTGACATCATGTGAACTGCTCTTTCAATATTTAACACAGTCTCTTTCAGTGGCATCAATCCGTCCAGTTTCTGATTTATGGTGCTCAAAAGTAATCTGACTTCAGCAGTTTCATTCCTGACAGCCGTGTCGCTTTGAACACCATCGTTGTTCTTTGCCGCCTTACACGTAGGACACGCCCATTTCTGTCTAAGTGCTACGCTTTGCTTCTGTATTGTTTTTCTGTAAGGCTGGAGCATCTTCCGAAATGATAAGAAGCAGAGCATTCCGCACACTGAACCGAGTGGTCCCGGGAGTCAAAACGACTTTCACAGGAAGCACAAACATCTTTCGTCGACATTGTTGAATTTAGAAAAATGCTTAACTACCACAAAATCAGGTGTTCTAATGGTGGCAGCAGCAGCAGTAGCAAAAACAATCTTTTAAATAGCGCTATTGAACGAACTACCAACCTGCGAAAAAGCAGAGTAGCACTCAGTCGCGCGTTCGCTGTGCTGCAGTTTCTGCCGACTACGAAGAACCACGGAGCGTCCAGGCTATATCTGTTCTGCAGAACAGTCCGCAGCGCCACGCCGAAGCGTCAGTCGATGAAGAGTCAGTGACGTAGTGTAGCCTCTGTGCAGCCAGGAAAACTTTGGAAAATTCCACCCAAGCACAGGGCTTGTGTCACCATCTGCGAAAAAGCAGAGTTGCACTAAGTCGCGCGTTCGCTGTGCTGCCGCTGCTGCCGACTACCTAATAATAATAATAATCCATAATAATAATAATAATAATAATAATAATAATAATAATAATAATAAAAGGTATTTAGCTTCCTATTTCTTTAGCCAATCGCGAGTTTATAGAATGTCTATGCATAAAAACAATAAATTCCACCATTTCATCTTTGTCATTGAATTGCACGGTCCTTAATTATTGTTTTACCAGATAATTGGGTGTTTGAAAGTCTGCTCGCCGAGTTTAATCCGCGATTGTACTTGTTTTCAACATATAACCTCATGGGTACCCTAGCTAGTCTGGAGTGCATCCCCGACGGTGATCTTTACTTGCCAACCGCACGAACGCGGAGTATATATTTCTATGGGATTAGAATTATTTTTAGGTTTGCTATATCACCCCTGATGAAGGCTATACGGTGGGACGTCGCCAACGGTCATGTTAACTCGAACGAACAGCCTGTACACCGATTGTGGTAAGGCGTGAGATGAACTAAAAGGCAGCCGATACTATAAAAGTCTTTATTGCTTCAGGTTTACTTGCCGTCTATAGATTGACTATAGACAAGAGTCGCTAATCTCAGCCCAACCCGTGTACGTTGTAACCAAAACAAAACCAATGCAAAATGAAAACGTTGCGGCGTCTGTATGAGTGTTATGCGGCGACGCGCCTCAGTGTGGTCACATATATAAATGTGCGTGTGCGTGTGTGTGTGTGCGTGTGCGTGTGCTTGTGTGCGCGCGTGCGCGCGTGTGTGTGTGTGCGTGTGTTTGTGTGTGTGCGTGTGTGTGCGCGCACGCGTGCGTGTGTACTCATGCGACAATTATTTGCTCCGTTCGTGAGAGGTATTTTGTTTCACAGCATCACTCTCGTTCGAGCAGTCCACGTGATTTTCGTATCGATGGTGGTACGTGATTTTTTTCGTTATTTCTTTATAATGCGAAAGCATTGTATGCCCCATGAACGGGAAGATGCGGCATTAGCATCGGATGGTACCAAAATTCAGGTTACCAAGTGACGGTGTCACGTTTCAATGTCAAGCAAAACCGACCGGGCCCACATCCAAACAATTGACTTTGCCGAAGTTGAAAACTTAGTTGATACAACCTGTTCAAAACTGACCTTGGCCGACTAACAAAATTTAGGTGGCCCACAACCGAAATTGACGGCTCAATTCAAATTCGGGCCCTGGACCCAAATCCACAAAACCTTCTTATGCTAGAATTTTTCGTAAGAAAGAATTCTACCCAATCCAGATGCCAGACATATCGTTAGTGAAGGCGGCCAGCCAATGGCAAAGCGAACTTATGAAAGAAAATCCTTGTGAAGCTGGCCCCAAGTTCTCAATGTTCGTGCTGCCTTATAAAGGTATACGTATTCCAAACCTTTCTCGTCTCCCACGTATACATACATGCGCAAAAGTTTGCTGTTGAGCTCCTAGGCGTACTTTAGAAAGAACACATTTATTACACTCTCTTCGCTATTTGCTTGCAGAGTTTCAGCGCACACTCATGGGTTCTAAAGAACTACCTTACCGGACCACGTCTGCTGCAAACCAAATGATTTGAAAAACAAAGCGGCTTTGACACTGTGAGTGTGGGCAGGAAAAGCGTGTTTGCTTCTTCAACGTAATTTCGAAATACAGGAATAAAGGGCCCTTGTTCTGAACAGTGAGTAGAGAGCACGTGAAGACTGTATGGAGTATTCAAGGTTACATGCAACCGAAAAAATTGAAATCTAAAAAAAGGGAGAAAATGTTTCCTGAGAAAACACACGAGTTCCACAAAAAAGTCATGCCTCGTACGTAAAAAAGCAACACGAAGACATGACATTTCCACTTTGTTCAACTATGACAGAGAGAAAACTATGGTCAGATGGAAATTGGTGCGCTGACATTTCACAAAATCAGTCAAAGGGCGTTGCGGCTTCAAATAGTACAACGCATACAGTAAATGTTAGTGGGTCATGCCTCGCGGTGCATGCGTCAAGATGACAGACAGCTAAGCGTGTTTGCAACCCTTACGCTATATGTATTTTTCAAAAGCATGCAACTAAAGAAATGTAGCCAAAGATTATGACTATGCACAGACTATGCACAGCACAGACTATGAAGTTCTTGTTTCGTGAACACGAAGCGTCTAAAGATACGTCGGACGCAAGTAAGAACATATAATAAAGGTACGTCTGGTGCATATCTCAAAATTTCGGGGGGTTGCGAAAAAATCCTGGATTCGCACTGTGGACCTAAAGAATGCCATTTCGAAGCCTCACCTATAGAACACTCCGGCGACAAATTTACAAGGAATAATACGGCAGCTTACGAGTGGTGTAGCGCTTGTGGTGATAGGCTGACGCCACGCTCTTCATTGCTTCAGTTTAACTCTAACTTAGTACTAGTTCCAATCACCCTATCCAGGACCAACGCTGCAAGAAAGCTTCATATCAAGGCTAAACTATGACACACAAATATTGGTCCTCTCCCAACCTCCCGAAGTGTCATCTTCGCAGACCTGACCCATCCTTAAAGCTACAAGTGCCATTCAAAGTTTCCCGCTCTGAGGCGACAGTATTTAGCCGCCTCTGGCTTGGGGTGGCATTTACAAAGGCCTAATCGTTCAGCATTTAAATGGGGGCTACGCCCATGTGCGACTCTTGTGGAACCAGAGAAGCGCTTGAACACGTATCTGTCCCCAGTACGACGTCGAGCGTGAAGCTCTCCGGACAGCATTGAACCGGCTGGATGCTGTACCATTTTCGAAAATGAAGATCCTTGCACCGTGGCCGCAGGCGTAGATGGCACTGAAAGAGACGGAAGCATTGTTGCAGTACCTGAAGTCGACAGGTCTTGTCAACCATGTGTAGACAAGGTGCGAACCTTTAAATGTGCGCGCAGCTGTGTTCTATCTCTCCTCTCTCTCTCTTTTCATCCCTATACCCCCTTCCGCCAGTGCAGGGTAGCTGACGGGACGTGCGTCTGGCTAACCTCCCTGCCTTTCCTCTCTACTATCTCTCTCTCTCTCTAGTACCAGGGCAAAAAAATTTGACTCTTTCTTTACCGCACATATGAATTCGCTCAATTTCATCAAGTATTTTCTACGCGATGTTAAACATTTAATTGGAATTACTCAACTAGCAACGTCATGCACTGTCTGACATAACGGCTGACGTTTGTCTTTTTGTCAGATTTGACACTTTTTGTGCGAATTGAGGAGTCTCAAAAAAAAGCTAATCTATAAAATGACACAAGCTTTGTGATTTCATCGACTCGGAAACATACTTTTTTTTAATGCCACCAGCCGTGAAGACACAGAAGCTTCTGGCGGGGTGGTTTAATTTTCGTGTAGGCTTTTTTAACAATTGATTACACAACGGTTGCTTAAACAAAGTGCATGTTATTTTGAGAATTTTGTTCGACTAATATCAACAGCAACTTTACTTTTCGCACCTTGCACTGATTTTATCCATCAGTTTTCGACACCGCATGTTCAACTTTTTATGGGCAATTCTTCCCATATGTGTGGTTTTCACTTGCACAAGAGTACGCAGTCGACGATAGATTGACCTCCTACCGAATACTGACTAGCACTCAAATCTGTTACATTTTGAACGCCACCTGTGCAAACGTCCTTATTATTTACTACACGATATTGTTACGATGCTGAAGTCATATATAAAGATGTATTTACAACATATACAAGAGCGGCAACGATACATAAACAAGATGGCTGTCGAGACCGATTCCACCGCCACACGTCAAATCGTCTTCTTCTCACTGGCGCCACTCTCAGTTGCACCGTAACTTAACCTCCGTCTGTGAAGGCGCCGTCTCGGCGCTAACTATAAAGGAAGTGAACTCGCGGCAAAGTAAGGCTTCAGCCGAGAGACATGCACAATGTCAGTGGGGACATTCGAGTCCAGCGGGGCGATCTTGTAGTTGACTGCGCCAAGATGACGCAATATCTTGTAGGACCCGGTATATATATATCAATGTTGCGCAACTCTCCACATTTCTCTGCAGCGCTGTACTGGAAATGAACAAAAATTCTAGCAGCAGTTGAATGCAGACTGTACCACCTTGCTTGCATAGAAAAGCTGATCTAACGCAATAATCAATTACGATGAGGCTTCTGCATGATCAATGACCTGACAAACCATTGCTGCCCGAGCCTGAAGAATGCAGTAATAAACGAACACTGCGCCTGCTACAATGAGTAGAAAAAAATGCTCCCAGTACAATAGGAGCTTAACTGCTTCCACATTTGTGAAAGTACAGCAATCGCGCAAACCATGGACATCCCCATGGCTAGTATTGACGTCGACAAATTAAAAAAATATATTTTTGCCTGATCTGACTTACAATAGTTGGGAACTAGAAGCCAGGTATATATTTTGTATAACTAAGATTATTTTGCATCCGTCGCCACTGCTTGTCTAAACCTTGTATATAGTTATAATTTCTAAATAAACGTTATTGCCGACACAGTATTATTACAGTAGACTGGCGAAGAAAGATTGACGTCGATGGATCGACCTTCGGCGTGACGACGAGGCAAGAAGAGACTGGAATGACGTTACTTTAGGGATTAGGATGCTAAAGTGACAGCATGGTGACCACGGCATGACGAGAGTCGCAAGACGAAGTAACAATGACCACACTGGAACGACCGTAACGTCATCACGATGGCGGCATGACAACCTGTGCATGAGGATGACACAAAGGCGACGACGGCACGACAAAGCAATGGGATGACGAGGAGAGTTTGAAGACAATGACGCGACAATAACTGTGTCAAGAAGCGCGTATGACGGTGATGACATGACGATGATGGCATGACGAGAGTCGAATGACGAAGCTGAAGTGACGGCGATGCAAGGACCAAAACAGCATCGCGACCGCATCACATACTACGTGCGTGCTCTCGGCCAAGGTGACCATGATGGGATCACAATAGTGGTGTGACCCCGATTCAATGGTCACTGTATGACTACGCTTAATGAATGTTGACTGCATGACGGGAGCTGAATAACGAAGATAGAATGTCCACTATATCACGACTAGGACGGTGTTACGACGTCGAGAACATTCTTAGAGGCCCAAGGTAGTAGACAACTTTTTCAGTGGCTCGGAGTACAAGTGACGACGATGACAAGACTAGGGTCAGATGAAGGAGCTGCAATGAGGATTATTGAACGACCAAGACGGGATCACGACGTCGGTGTCACAACGAATGCATCACGTCTGCATGAAGACGGTGGCGTAATGACGAAGAACGACGAGAGTCAGTCAGATAACACAGCCGGAACGACGACGATACAATGATCACGACGGCATCAAGACCACACCACGACCACGAGCACATACCTAGTCGCCCAAACTGTTCGACAACTTACGCCACCGGGTCCGGGTGGAAGGGGTGACGACGGCCACATGGCGAAAATCATGCCACGAAGCTGGAATTACAACGATGGCACCACCACGACGGCATCAAGACCACGAGCTAGTGGTCCAAGCTGGTACACAGCTTAATTGGGCCTCGAGGTCGGCGTAGAAGGCTAGTAGATAGATAGATAGATAGATAGATAGATAGATAGATAGATAGATAGATAGATAGATAGATAGATAGATAGATAGATAGATAGATAGATAGATAGATAGATAGATAGATAGACAGACAGACAGACAGACAGACAGACAGATAGATAGATAGATAGATAGATAGATAGATAGATAGATAGATAGATAGATCAGCAAAAATGCTTATCGCAATAAACCACGAATTAAGCACGAAAGAGTGTAAGTCACAGATGAAAAAAAGATGCTAGATGGGTTTATCGACCAAGACCCACATAAAAATGTACAAGATGCTGATTGAACGAAAGGCCGGCAAATGAAATGTAACAAATTTTTTCAACTACATACTATGAATATTTTGTGCACTTCATCGTGAGCTTCTCACGACGAAGCGAGAGTGCGGCTTTTTTCCGAGTTTACTGCTTCTTATTGCGATAGCCAATTACATGAACACTCAATGCGCATTTCTGTCGTCGCCGTGCGCCGTATGCTGTACGTGTGAGTGAAAGCGTGTGAGGGTGAGCCGGCGATGGCCGCTCAATCTCGTGCACGAGAGGGAGGAACGCGATCTTCCGCGCCATCTTCCGTCGCGCGCAAAGCTCCGGGGAAAGGAGAGGGAGGGACGTCCAGCGGCTTCTGCTTAAGGGGAGGCCGCACGCGCACGCCCAGGCTTCGCTATCTTGAAAGCCATCTGCGACGGGGACAGAGTCCACCATGCGCTGTTTTCGCGGCTTAGTTATCCTTGATGCGAGAAGCAGCACAAAGGTCAATTCGCTCACTGCTGCTGCTGCGCTTCCTCACTCCAGCGTTCTGAAAGAGAGTTTCCGCGGTCATCGACTGAGATGTGTCTATGTTTGCTAGTGCGCGTGTGACACCGTGCTTGTTAATTTAGTTAGTCCGCATATATTTACAAGTTCACACGGCCGATAACACTACTACACTAACTTCGTATATCTGTCTACTAATTTGCTATCGCAAAAGATGCTTTGCCTCTCGGCCGAAACTGCGACTTTTTTCGCTAGGGATCAGATCACTTTCTATTACATAGCTGTCCACAACGAATATTACTATTTCACATGTGTTCACTAGTGCGGTGACTTTCGCGGACAACATTTTCTTCGGACTCATGATTTACTTATTAATAATGTATCTGCATACTTTGCCATTGCCCCAAACTCTTGGAGTGTTCTGCTATTCCCATGCCAAGCTGCCGCACATTCCGGCAATTTAGGGAACTGTAGTCATCCAGCAACTTCATACTAGTAAATAAATAAATACAGAGAGTTGACTGTTACGTCTGAACGGTATTCCGCATTGAAAACTTGGAGGACGCTTAAGCCTCGTCCTCAAGAGTGGAACGCGTTAGTCTTGCGCTAGCAGACTCCTTGAGCCTGCAAATTACCTCATGTCATCAGTACGCCTAGCATTCTGCCGTGGACTGGTTATCTGCACTACGCAATACGTGGTCTGCGCAGCTCCATTTCTTTTTACAGCGCAGCTGTATAAGGCTAGGAGCCCGGCATTTCTTCGTGGCGTAACGTCGACAGAAAATAATTGTGGGCCGATACCGGCGGCTGTGCAGGGCAGAGCAATGACTCGCCCCCGTAAGGCAGAGGCTACAAGCAAGGAGTCATGGCAAGCAATTATACAACGTTGTCGTTGCCAACGTTGTATAATTGTGTCCTTCTATTCATGTTTTGCATACCTTGCCTGTCTGTGTTAGTGATCATCCCTGTACTTTATTGACATGCGGTTCTGTTCCTTGTCGTTCCGAATATTGTATGGGATAGTTTTTGCCCTCCTCAGCGAGGCACCCGAGGACCAGGAATGGGCCGTCCAGCGGGCAAGGGCCATTGCCGAGGATCTCGGAAGATTTTTCTCTGGCGATGGACCCCTAGCAGCCTAGCCCCGGGCACCAACAGCCATAAGGCCTCTGTTATACTCCGGCGTTCACAACGCGCGCGCGCGCGCCGGGGTTCGTTTCGTCGCGTCACGGGGCGATGCCCCGCCAGGCGCAAATCCGCCTGCCCTATAGTAAAACGCGACGCGGCCCGACGCAGCGGCCGTAGCCAAAGCAGCGCATGCTCAGTAGAGCAGAGCGCCGCGCGGAAAGCGAGGGCCGCCTGGAAAGGACGCGGTGCAGTCTGAGTAACGTCGTCGGCGCGAAATGCAGCGCGAAATGCAGCATGCCGCATTTCGCGCAGGCTGCCGCCGGGCCGCTCCGACGGACGCTGGTTGCGTCGGTCGCGCCACGCGTCAGACTGTAGAATGCTCGCGTTTTGCTAGAGTAGCATCGCTGCGCCCAGCGTGCGCGCGCGTCGACGTTACGTCGGAGTATATCGAGCCCTTAACCGTTGGACAAATAAAGATTATTCCTACCCTATCCTATCCTAGCATTTGCCCATCCAGCTTTGACCAATGAGGTCTACAGCATCATGTAAATAAATAAATTCAATAAATAATTAATTAATTATTACATAAAAATTATAAAATAAAATGCCTTTGTAAGTTTCCCCGTAACAGAAATATGTTTTCACGTATATTCAAATTAGAGTCTGACGCTACCATGTCGGTAGGTGGTGTGTAAGTCGTACTTTACGTGTTTTCTGACACATTTTGATTTTAGAATTCAATTAGTGCAGTAACCCCTATGCGCTACGCGGAGGGCCTGCGTGGTTGTGGTTCAGGATGATTTTTTTTCGAGGAACAACGCCACCGCCACCGGATTTACTGCCACACGGTGCCCTTAACGCTGTGGAGTTAAAGTGTCATACAGCTTTCACTTGCAAG
Source organism: Dermacentor silvarum (assembly GCF_013339745.2). Classification (NCBI taxonomy): domain Eukaryota; kingdom Metazoa; phylum Arthropoda; class Arachnida; order Ixodida; family Ixodidae; genus Dermacentor; species Dermacentor silvarum. The sequence continues at coordinate 140,452,016 of NC_051161.1, read as the reverse complement.
GTGGTGTTGCAGCAGCTCAACCCTTTGTATCTACCAAAGAATAATTGAAATAAACGAGTAAGCAGTATAACTGGCAGCTCTTCTTTCTGGGGTTTTGCGTGCCAAAACCAGTTCTGATTATGAGGCACCCCGTAGTGGAGGGCTCCGGATTAATTTTAACCACCTAGGGTTCTTTAACGTGCACTACAACGCAAGCACACGGGCGTTTTTGCATTCCGCCTCCATTGAAACGCGGCCGGGATTCAATCCCACGATCTCGTGCTATAACTGGCAGCTCCTCAGACCGTGGAACTAGACGGCATTTGAAGAGTGAGACGTGCTGGTCCATATGCACATGTGAAGGCTGGCGATGATGATTTATCACTATTTTTTTACAGATGGCAAAACCAGCAATATCCAGGTGCAAATAGTAGTTCAGAACGCTTTTGGGAGAACTACGCAAATGTAGGTATGGGGTATTTTACACGGTAGTTTAATAAATGAATTCTCAAAAACGTTATGATTCCGCAATTCTAACCTACATAATGCCGGCAGAAAATCGTAATACTCCGAGGTGGCTTAGTATGGAAGAAAAGTATATCAAATGTGGTCAAGAAGACAACGAAGTAGATTGTATATATGGTCTCCTCCGTATTGGCTAGCTCTCTACAAAATTCCTGTAAATACATCCACCTCTTTCCTGTCCTGTAGCAATATGGATTGTCCGAAATTGATGAAAGAAAACCAAATATTAAATAACTTACGGTAGAACTTGTGACTGTTAATGGTAATGCGAATGGCAATCAAACAATGCAGCGACAGATCATATTCATGAAGCCACGTTTATTTAACACGAGCAGGGTATTTATGAGATTTCTTTTCTGCTTCGGCTATATGCTACACACTCCTATGTCTTCCCTACGTTGTTATAGCACTCGCTTGCCAAGGTCCCCATGAGCGTGGGGCATGACGATGACTGCATGAACGCCGACGCAGTCACGATGGACTGAAGAAGAAGAAATGATACCGATCGAACGATAAAGGCGTTTAACGATGACTGCATGTCAACAAAGAAACGTCGTTATTTAAATTAGGACGATTGTATATCGAAGGCCAAGTGACGTCGACATGATGACCGTTGGACGACGGAGCTGAAGAGATAATAATGACACGGCCACGAAGGTATTAGCACGATGGTCTGACAATGGAAGCCTGGCAGCGAATGTCTGACTATCATGCCATAACTAGGGTGGAATAATCACGAATGAATGACGAAGACAGCATGATCGCAATACCAGGCGAAGAAGTATTGGCCTCGACGAAACAGGGAAGGGTAGGACGACGATTGCATGACGTTACTTAAGTGTTGACAGTGATATAACGACTGCGTGACCACGACATGACGAAAATGGCGTGACGATGACGGCATGACGAGAGTCAAGTAATAAAGCTGTTATGGCGACAATGCAGTGACCACGACAGCATCACAACACCGAACACATACCTAGCGGCTCAAGCAGGTAGACAACTTGGGCCACTGGGTCGGCGTAAGAAGATAGATAGATAGATAGATAGATAGATAGATAGATAGATAGATAGATAGATAGATAGATAGATAGATAGATAGATAGATAGATAGATAGATAGATAGATAGATAGATAGATAGATAGATAGATAGATAGATAGATAGATAGATAGATAGATAGATAGATAGATAGGCAGGCAGGCAGGCAGGCAGGCAGGCAGGCAGGCGGGCAGGCAGGCTCAAGACGGTTGAATAAACATTTAAAAAATGCAAGGCTTGCCAGAATGCTTTTACCGTCAATGTCTGGCTTTTTTTCACGATTCACTTCCTACCATTGGGTAAAATTACCACATGCCTCCCTTGAGTAAACAATTTGAACGAAAAATATATTTGCGGAAACGCATTTCAAATTCTGGTGATAGTAGCCCACCTTTTAAAAATAAAAAGAATTGTATACGCTAGGCGCTCCCCAGCTTAGAAAAATGCAAGTGCTATCAACAAGTTGTTTTGACAGTTGCATACATCAGACAGAAACAATAGAAAAAAACTTGCACCACACATGCGTGCGCATGTTCTCTTTCGGGTACTCTATTTTATTACTCCAATATAAGTGACACTCCAGAAGTTATTTTCGTTTCATGCGAAGTGTTTCAAATACCAATCTTTGACCTTTGATTACCCTTGATATATCCTAGCGCCGGCTAAGTACCAGTTCTAGGCCATCGTTTGGCATGCTTGTGTTTACTCTTTGTTCCATTAGATTCTTGCTGGTAAGAGGTTCCGCAAACCTAGCGCACACTTACTCGTCTATAGAGCGCTGGTTTCTCAAACTCTTGTTTTGCTTTGTTATTTGTAAAACCCATAATTCAATCCACTCTCTGCAACAACAGACACATATGTTGGCTGTGCTGGCACTCTAGAAAGGCCGCTGCGAGTTGCATGAAAACGCTGGAAGTGCCCTGTCAAGGAAACAGGCTATTGCTGAAGGGTAGCCTATGCCGTAAGTACAGCTGTTCGTGTTGTTTAGTCTCCACAGGAAAACCTACGAGCATTGAAGTATACACTCGCATCACCTCTATACCAAGATTTTGAGCACTGCTCCGAAGAACAAAGGTCGGATTTTGAGTGTGTTGAAGCAATAATTTTGCCTGCAACTCAGTCATTTGTGTTGAGTATCGATTGGTCGGAAGATCTTGACCACTATATAATGTTCCTGCTGTACTTCTGCTTTTTGCGAACAGCAGTAGGTAAGTTTATTTTTTATAGATCTGTGAGACTTTGCGATCGCCTTCAATTGTTTGAACCATTATAATACATTACCAGAATGATGATGCTTGAAGTACCATTGTAACATACGGGCAACGAGAGATACGTGATAAAGTGAAAATGCTCTCCAGAATCTATTTGTACCATCTAGGGCCATCTAAGATCGATTTATACACGGCACATAACAGCTCGTGGCTGTTTGCCCGTCAGGTGACCCTAAGCAAGGGTTCCACAATAAAACCAAGCGGAACGCCAATATTACATATCATAAACTGAGAATATGAAACAATGCCTATCCCACATTTTTGGCTTAGTTACCTCAAATAAAATGTTTAACGAGCAGAAAACATGATTGTACGACGCCCATAGTTCCAACCTACGTATAGAAGGAATAAGTATTGAGCTAACTGGTCTGCATTGCTAACCAGGAAAATTAGTGCAACAAACAAAGACGCAGTTCCGCCCGAAAGGTGAAGCACCAATTGTGACAGCAAATTTACTAGTAGAGAGCTATACGTAGTAAGTATAGTAATTTTATCGGCTGTATAAACTTGAACACATTCGCTTATTGTATCGTATCGCGTCTGACACGTGTGCTACGATTGATAAGCTGAGGTGGCGTTGCCCAACTTCTCAGTATATCGTAGCATGATTATCTGAGGGGCGTTGCCCCATTTCAATGTATAAAAGAACGGCTCAATAAATCCTGGGCACTCGTGCCCTGGCCACCCGGAACATGGTGTCATGCTGGATTAACTGGATTAACAATCCTGGTGTCAGCGCGCACAAGCAAACATAAATAGATCACACTCGGTGACCGTAGATAACCGCTTTCAAAACGCTGGCGTGAGCAAGCGCGGCTGCAACAGCGAGCGAAGGTTCGCGCGGTCTTTCGCTTCAACGGAAACTGAGTGGCGAAAGCACAGCGCATACAAAGGCCAAAGCGGTGTGGACATCGCATTAAAGATACGGTGCACGCGACCGCTGGCAGCCGCGCAAAGTACAAGTGCGCAGTTCCCGGCAGAGTAGAAGCCGCACCCCCTCCCTCCCACGCTGCCTTCACACTTTCCGCCTTTCGCGCCCGAGATCGAATCGCCAGATCCCCTTGCGCCGGGTTGCTAAATGCAAATTTGGTTCCGGAGCACTACGGCACTCCCCCTCCCTTCCTCCCCCTCCCTCGCTTTCATCCCCCCACGGCCTTTGGCGTGACGGAGACGTCGCGTTTGCTCTCCGCCGTGCGTTCGCTCTCCGCGAAAGCGTGCGTCCCTCACGCGCTGTGTGTGCGTCGCCCTTAGAATTTATACGGAACCTCACGGCGATGACGACGGCCAAAATCCGCGTGGAGTGTACATATAATTGCTATCGCAATAAAAGCTAATGCACAGCGGAAGGAAGGACAAAGGCAAGCGCTTGTCTTTTTCTTCATTCCTCTGTGCTTTGTCTCTTTGTTGGGTTAATTTTCGCATTTCCATGGTGCCAAAGCTTGAAGAAGGGTTTCTCAAATGCAAGACAATCAAATGTGATAGTATATTTGTGTACATTTTATTTAAGGTGAAACCTGTAAGCTCTTGTTACGTTTATGCACCACACATGTCGTAATGTTAATCTCATGCTACATCATTTATTTGCACTAAACTGTTCACAAACAACGCCAAAAGACTAACATGAAATCAGGCGGGTGCAGAAAGTGAGACATCGCAACAGCGAAGTAACGAGGACGAAGGCCGCGTATTCTGCTTCTCAATATAATATTCGCGATTGGAGCTGTATGACAATGACGTATGACTAAATATACCTATGTACATTTATAGATTGTGCACCCTTTGTGTGAATGTGCCATGTACGCAATTTGGAGGACTTCTCAATAATGTGCGCATACACAGTGGCACATATAAATGACCCAGGATTGGGGCAGCCTAAGTATAAGAATTCTAAGACAAGGAAAGAAGGCTATTGAATATCATGCTTTTATCCAGAATGAGGTCTGTTCGCTCTAGAGACGCCTATGAGCCCACATAGACGACATATCAGCATTTAAATCAGCTAGCCTATGAACAGACAGCCCGATTCCGCCATGTATATCTTTGTACACTCCATCCTCACAGGCCAGTGCGAAAGCATTGCTTCAGATACCTGGCTCAAAAATAACGTCTATATGCATATCATGCTAACAGTTATGTTATTCACCTTGGAAACTGCAAAACCCGGGTACCTCCGAATAACGGGAACTTGGCAGACGTTGTGCCAATAGGTTCTTGCCACATATATCATATCTACAATTACAAAACTGTTGCATGTGCTTTACAGGTAAGCGGTACATTGCTACCGCGAATTCTCGATATAACGGTGCGTTTGAAAAAAGAAAAAAAATGGTGTACGGTAGCACGAATAGAGCGCCAGAAAATTGTACTATTTGATAGGAATTCAAGGTAACAAAAAGTAGGCGTACAAAACAGGCACACAGTAGGACACAGAAACAAAAAGCCGACTGTCAACTGAAAGGTTGCATGCTCGGGTGAAAAATATAGAAGGCAAAACATTATGCGAATTAAATGCACTTACTAGAATATTTTGAAGGAAAACTTTCAAGAGCTGTTGTTGAAATGCTATACAGCTAACGGCGTTACGTGCAATGATTTTTCATCCTATGCAGCGTATAGTATCGTGTAATATTTATGTTTATGTTGATGTTTATGCATGGCACCGTTGACTAGTTATGTGCGATTGCAACTCCAAATCAGTAAGAAGCACCGAATGAGACATCTATGCAGCGGTGTCAGGCGAGAAATTCTAATGCACTATGCCTGTCAAGCAGCGTATTGGTGCCCTTTTTTATATATAGAAGTACGAATCATGTCTAAAAAACATTTTAGAGTTCTAGGTCTTTAGGTCACAAGGGCACATACTCATTCTGGTATATTGGCCAAGAACAGGCAAAAATCCAGCGACACATGCCGAATGGCTAATTCAAAGAAAAGAAAGTGACTGAAAGAAGCTGTTACACATAGAGGAAATTAAGAATTGTATGTACTTCAGCCTCACTATAAGCCTACATTATTTGTCAAACAGCGTACAGGCCTAATCTACGCCGGCCATTTCGCCATATTTAGAAACTTAGAAGCAATGGAAGTACGTCAGCAAACGTATAATTTAGAGTGTCGGCAAATCAAATTATATTCACTTTACTGTAGAATAAACATCTATCACGAAAAATTCTTCACCGTTTCGTCAAACTTCATGAGCCTCAAGCGGTTCACGAAGCACCGTATCCCAATTTATTCCGCGTATGTTATGCTTACTTCGATTACAGCACTGAGTGCTCTTTATCGCCGCTGTTCATCCAAAATATTTTTTCGGATAAAGTAGGGTCATAGTAACTTGTGAGCTGCTTGAGAATTATCACATTCGAGGGACTGGCTAAACGTGCAAAAGTGACACATCGGTTATTGTAAGTTAAAGTCAACATAATTTGATTAGAAACATTGAATTCAATGCGTGATAACGATTCGTGGTGGCTTCTGATAATGTCAGAATGTCAAGTTTGTGTGTTTCTGTGCTTTCTAGAATAAAAACTAGTTTTAATGAACCACTTCATGTTCAAGTAGTCTTTCTCATTTCCGTCCTACTTGGGGCTCGTCATGTCATATTCATGAACTGTTTTCTAATCGCCCGTTGCAGCTTGTCGTACAAAAATAAAATGTCATAGCAAGTATGGCATAATTTAGGGGCGCAAAATACATGCACACCGGTTATGATAAAAAATGGTTGCAAGAAAAGCAAATGTGCCATTCGCTGGCAGTGGACTTCTCTCGCCTATCCTCTCGCGAAAAACTACTGGAGGTGCTAAGTAGACCCTAGGCGATCTGGACCTGAAGCTGCAGACGCCTGTAGCTTTCTCACTCCAAGTAGCCCGAAGAAGCCGTCGCCTGCAAGGACTGCCATCTGAGTTCGATCTGCTGGCAAGTCCAACAAGAAAAAAAAGCCGGCAGAACCCACGCCCTGTGAGAAACGATGTCATGCCGCAGTGATGGCCTAGCGGTAGAGCATCCGCCTCGTATGCGGGTGGTACCGAGCTCAAATCCCGGTGCCGCCGGGAACCCACCAGTTTTTCTAATGGGTAGAGCTGTCCCCTGGCCTGGTGCTCGGCTGTCGTGGGGGTCCGCATCTCGAAAGAGGGCCCAATAGACATTTCAGCTCTTGTCTCTGGGCGCCTCTTGTCCAACCACAGACGGCCTTGTAGACGAGCATCCGCCGCGGCTGTGGGAGGCAAGTGCTGCCGCCGGGTACCTACCGGTAAAATAGGTACAAGCGCGCTCCCGGCCTGGTGCTCGGCCGTTATGGGACCTCAACGCTTGGAAAGGGGTGTTTGACCTCAACCCGAAGGCGCCCCCAAATCAATAGGAAAAAGGGGCACGACGCCGCTGAAGGGATGGGACGCTTACCGTTGCTGTATTTCCAGATTGCGTTCCTCGGTGCCGTATCTCCGTGGATTCTCGAACCTCGGCCGCGCAGTTCTGGTCAAGCATTTCCGTTCCTGATTCCAAAAGTGCAAGGATGGCCAAGCTTGGTTCCTTCGGCTGCTGGCGGTTGGCAACATGGCTCATTTACTGACGCCCCCGCAAGATATGAAGCGGGATATATAGAGTCTAGACCAGCCAGGCACCACTTCGGTTGGGCACGACGCCGCTGAAGGGATTTCCAGGTTGGTTACTTCAAAGATGCTTCCTGTCTAAAAAGCAGCCATTACTGCCTTGTAGCGGTGTCGTGCTCAACCGATTTGCGTGATATGATGCGTCGTTTATTGCTGTTCTTTTCATGCTTGCGCAATAAATCTGCATATCTGTTGTTGTTGCTTTCGGGTGACATTGAATCAAATCCCGGACCTAGCGTGGAACAAACACTTGAACTTCTCCTTGAAGCTGTGCGTAGGCTAGAAGTGGGTCAGAATACATTAATCGGTGAAATTAAGTGGCTGAGAGAAAAGCAAGATGGAATCGAGAAAGAAATTAATGGCTTGACCGAGAGAGCGGTCACTTTGGAAGCAAAGCTTGTTTCATATGCCCCTACACTATCCAACTTCTCGGATCATGCTGCAAGTTCATTTGCGAATCAACTTCAGGCAGTTGTGTCAAGGTGTGATGAAGCTGAGAACAGAATGCGACGGTGCAATCTGTTGTTCTTTGGAATTCCCGACGAGGATATAGAGAGCTGGGCAACTACAGAGGGAAATGTTATTGCCCTGTACACAGATAAGTTGGAAACGACAACTACTAGTTCTCAGTTTGCACGTGTACACCGGCTGGGAAAATTTGCTTCAAATAAATGTAGGCCAATAATTGCTAAGTTTACGTTTTTTAAGGACAAGCAGGAAATTCTCACCCGTGCACATAAGCTGAAAAATTCTGCGATCTCTATTAGAGAAGATTTTTCGCTGGCTACACGACAGGCACGCAGGAAACTGCTTCAATTTGCCAGAGAACGGAATCGCCCTTATAAATTGAATGTCGACAAACTTCGTATTGATAATATTACATATACTTACGACAGTAACATCGCTCAACATCGGCATTGTGGTGTCTCCGGCAAATTCGCGTGTGCCTCTCAGTTCCTGGGATTGCTAAGAAATCAGACCTGTCACCCTTAGCCCTGAAGCAGTTGTCCCTGCTTTGCCTACACGAGTCTTATCTTGACCGAATACATATTTACACGGACGGTTCCACTAATTCCAACAGTTCAACCGGAGCAGTGGTGGTTCCATCGGACGCCGTCTCTTTGCAATTTAAGTACTCTCACAACACCACGTCGACAGCAGCAGAACTTGCGGCTCTTCAAGGTGCAATCCATTACGTGCTTCAGCAACCACCAAATCGGTGGGCCATTTTCTGCGATTCCAAAGCAGCCCTACAAACTCTGCAGTTTGCCCTACGTCACGGGTTACACGAACAGCTAGTGTACGAAATAAGACAAGCTCATCACCATGCGATTGAGAAAGGACACGACATCGTATTTCAGTGGTTGCCGAGCCACTGCGGAATTGTTGGCAACGACAGCGCCGATGAAGCTGCTCGCTCGGCTCATCAAAAACATCAGCGAGTGCCCATACCACTCTCAAGAACGGACGCTGCGCGGCAACTTCAATCACTTGCTCGCCACATCACACTTCAAAGATGGAATTCACCAGGTTTCAGCAACTCACGCTTGCATTCTCTCGACCCTAAATTGCGACTTCACCTGCCACCTGGACTCTCCCGTGGTGAAGCAACTTTACTGTGTCGCGTGTGGTTGGGCGTCGCATTTACAAATTCCTATTCATTCCTAATAGGAATGACTAACAGTGCGGCATGCAATTTGTGCGGCTGCGATGAGACGCTAGAGCACCTTCTGTGTCATTGCCCAGCTTTTGACGCTCAACGACGGATTCTTCAAACTCAACTCAGCATGTTAGATAGCAGAGTGCTGTCAGAGGAAAAGATTCTGGGACCATGGCTTACGCATTCCTGCATGCGAAAGGCCACAAAAGCTCTTCTTCAGTTCTTGAAGGAGACTGGACTATATGAGCGCTTGTGACAGTGGACCTTCCTCTGCGACTGACTGTGTGATTAACTGACTCTTTATGTGTTTTTTTTCGTATTCTCGCTCCTTATCTATTCTTCCCCTTTCCCTCTCCCCAAGCCTAGGGTAGCCAACCGGGCACGTCCTTGGTTAACCTCCCTACCTTTCCCTTCTCGTTTCTCTCTCTCTCTTACGACAGTGTTTCTGACTCTGTAGTAACTGCTCGATAGATAGTTACCGATGTGCGCAGTGCGAAAGTGCAGCGGCCATCAACTTCACGTGCACCTTCATTTTCAGTATCATTTACTAACATCCGCAGTGTGTTGCCAAAACGTGTCCTGCTTGAATCATATCTTGAAGATAGTGAGCCCGATGTTGTATTGCTGACCGAGACTTGGCTTCACGCCGATGTATGTGACTCCGAGTTATATCATACTTCTAACCAGTATGCCATTTATCGCCATGATCGTGCACATAAAAAAGGTGGCGACGTGTTGATAGCCATCAATAAAACTATACCTTCCTTTCTTGTTGACACTGACTCTGCTCTTGAAGTAGTCTGGGTAGCTTGTCCTGCGTTATTCGGAAAGTTATTGGTGGGCGTATGTTACCGCCCACCTGCCTCTGACCACCTGTTTGTATCTGATCTTCACAAAACTATTTCCAGGGCTCTTGAACAGTTTTCCACTAACAAAATCTACCTATTTGGTGATTTTAATTTTCCTGATAATAATTGGTCTCGCTTGTCGTCATCGAGCAGTGAATCAAGTGATTTTATTGAGCTGTGTTTAGAGTTTAATCTTACCCAGACTGTTACAGAGCCCACTCGCGGCACTAATATATTAGATCTTATCCTCACAACAGAGCCACATAGCATTAGCCCTGTCGTGCAGCTTGACGGCTTTAGCGACCACAACCTAATGCAATTCTCAATTAATATTCCACGTAATTTTGCTGGTGTTGAACCTAAGGTTATTAGGGATTATAATAGGGCAAATTATGAACAAATGAACACTGAACTTTAGGTTTTTTTTTTCATAAAACGTTTCTTCCATCATTCACCAACAGGACTGTTGAAGAAAATTGGAATTCATTTAAAAATATTATGACACTTCTAGTCGATAAGTACGTGACATTACCGTTTAGTGCGGAATATAGGTCGAGGTTTTAAAAAAAAAATATTACTAAAAAGTCACCCCTCGACTTATATACCGGTCCTTGGCACAATCTCAATTGTCGTCTGGCAACATGTGGGAGCCGCGGACCTTTTGGCATCCGCATCGTTATCGCCTCCATCTTGACCGACGCCACCGACGCAGTTCGACCGACGCCATCTTCTCTTTTTGTATTCTACAGTGCAGCTATCATTTCTCGACCACCTACAGAATGAGTACTGGCACTCAACGTCAGTTCATCGTGGCGTTCAAAATGAAAGTGATTGAATACGCGGAAGCTAACGGAAACATGTCTGCGCAGCGGCACTTCGGCGTTTCCGAAAGAAGCGTACGCTACTGGCGGACGCAAAAAGGCAAGCTATCTACGTGCAACGCTCGGAAGATTTCCTTTCGCGGGCGTCGCGCAGTGCACCTTGAAATTGAAGCTCAGGTAGCGGATTTCGTCCGTGCGCATAGCGCCAGATCCTTGCCAGTGACTTCTGAACTCATACGCATCAAAGCGATCGAGCTTGTCCGTGAATCAGGCCTAACGCGGGAGCAGTTCAAGGGCTCCATCTACTGGGTTCGTCGCTTCATGCGACGCAAAGGATTCGCACTTCGCCGGCGCACATCTATCTGTCAGAAGCTGCCGGAGGCATACGAGGACAAGTTGGTCGAATTCCAGCGCTATATCATCCGTCTCCGGCAGCGGCATGGCTACATGCTTGGACAGATAGGCAACGCCGATGAAACGCCGGTGTGGTTCGACATGCCGTCGTCGACCACAGTGTGCGAACGTGGCGCGAAGGAAGTGAAACTTCTTTCGGCGGGGAACAAACATTCGCGCTTCACAGTGATGCTTGCCTGCACTGCTGACGGCAGAAAGCTGCCCCCCTTTTTAATCTTCAAGAGGAAGACGTTGCCGAAAGAGGCATTCCCACGCGACGTTGTCGTTCATGTGAACGAAAAGGGATATATGGACGAGGCCCTCATGGTCAACTGGATACAAACTGTGGGGAATCGGCGGCCTGGTGCACTCCTGCGGTGTCGGAGCATGCTCGTTTTGGATGCGTTTCGCGGGCACTTGACCGCAGGTGTGAAGCAAGCGCTCCACGACGGGAGGACGGAGCTCGCTGTCATTCCGGGAGGCATGACCTCAGCGCTTCAGCCTCTCGACGTCGTGCTCAACATGCCCTTTAAAGACCGGGTTCGTGAACTCTATAACCAGTGGATGGCCGGCGACAGCTCAAAGACCCCAACCGGCCGGTTGCGCAGGGCGCCCCTCGCCACTGTGGCCACATGGGTGTCGCAGGCTTGGCGCTCGCTGCCCGACGATATGGGGGTGAGGGCATTCAAAAAATGCTGCATCAGCAACTCTTTGGACGGCACCGAGGACGACATGTTGTGGGACGCAGCTAGTGAGAAGCAGTCGTCTTCAGACGAGAGTGAAGACAGCTCCAACGAATGAGCAGTGATGGTGCACGCTGACGGTACCATGAATAAAACGGAAGTTGTGTGTCTAATAATTTGTATGTCGACTTTTTTGCTTCAAGGTAAGGGGGTCGACCTATATTCCGTCTCGACCTATATTCCGCAATATACGGTAGTCGCAATATCTAACGACAAACATAACCCATGGTTTAATAAATCGCTTAGATCACTCAGAAATAAAAAGAAAAGGTTATACGCTTCTGCTAAACGGCTATCATGTCCTTCATCATGGTCTAAATATAAGATTGTTTAAAGACTTACTGTCTTGCAATATCTGAAGCGAAAAAGAAGTATTTTTCCACCGATCTGTCCTCACTTTTACGCACTAACCCTAGAAAGTTTTGGCGAGCTGTTTCTCCAGACCGTGGCTGTAATACTGTTACATTACATAACGCCGACAATGTTCCTGTCTCTGCATCTGAGTGTGCTTCTACTTTCAATTCGTTTTTTTTTTTGCTCTGTTTTCACTAATGAAGACCGCTCCTCCATTCCCTGTGTCTCCGACCTTAATTATCGCTTCATGTCTCCTATAAGTATTAGTGTTGATGGCATCTCGAAATTAATACGCGATTCGAAAGTGTCTACATCGTGCGGTGTTGATAATATCAATTCTAAAATCCTAAAAAAACACGTCAGCTATGTCCAGTCAGATTTTATACCACATTTTTCAGCAGTCTTTATCAACTGGTCTTCTTCCTGCTGACTGGAAGATAGCCAAAGTCATTCCGATTTTCAAAGATGGAAACAGAAGCATAGCTGCTTCTTCGTCCTTCGTCCCTCTTTTCGTCCTTCGTCCCTGTTTATTTGCGCGCAAAAATTTTGAGAAAATGGAAACAGACACTCTCCTGGTAACTACCGCCCCATTTCGCTAACATGCATTTGTTGTAAGTTTCTCGAGCACATCATTGCCTCCCATATTTTCAACCATCTTGAATCTAATAACTTTTTCTTTCAAAATCAACATGGTTTCCGTAAAGCGTTGTCTTGTGACACTCAACTATTGGAATTTACGTCAGATCTACATTATGGCATAAATAATAGCAAACTTATTGACTGCATTTTCCTTGACTATGCAAAAGCCTTTGACAGAGTCGCTCACTGTCGCCTAATAGCTAAATTAACTGCTCTTAGGATCGATTCATTGACATTATCCTGGATTCGTAATTTCTTATCTAATCGGCGGCAGTTCGTATCTGTTAATGACTTTAGCTCCTCCACATCAGTAGTAACGTCAGGTGTTGCGCAGGGTAGTGTATTAGGCCCTCTTCTTTTCTTAACTTTTATTAATGATTTACCCAACAACATTTCTTCCTGTATACGACTTTTTGCGGATGACTGCGTAATTCACAGAGCCATTGATTGTCATGGTGACCATTTTACTTTACAAAATGACCTTCACTTAGTTAATCAGTGGTGCGACCGTTGGCAAATGTCACTTAACACATCTAAATGCTACGTACTTTCCTTCACTCGCGCGAAATCAGCTCTTAAGTTCCCGTACAAAATGTGTTCGGCTGAAGTTCCTCGGGGCTCTACTTACAAATATCTTGGTGTTCATTTCTGTACTAATCATTCCTGGTGTACTCACATCGAGAAGATATGCGCTAAAGCTAACAGAACTTTAGGGTTTTTACGTCGTCATCTGCATCTTTCCCCCTCTACCATTCGACAACAGGCCTACCAAACATTGGTACGCCCTCAACTAGAATATGCTTCATCTATCTGGTCTCCTCATCAACAGTACCTAATAGACAAATTGGAATCCATCCAAAATCGTGCTGCCCGCTTTATAACTTCTAATTACAGTCGTCAATCTAGCATTACCCAAATTAAACGTGATATTTCCCTTCCTGACTTGGATTCCCGCCGCTCTGTTGCCCTTGTATGCCTCTTTCATAAATACTTCTATAACTCGTGGTCCAGCCGTTTGTCACTTGAAATTCCTTCTCGCACATCTAGTCGACTTCATAATCATCTCAGCTTCAGGCGCATTTTTGGCCGCACACAGTCATTCAATAATTCTGCATTGCCACGCGCCATCGCACTATGCAATATCCTTCCAAATGATATTGTTTCAGTAAAAGATTCTACCAAATTTCGTGAACAATTGCAACTTCATATGTTCTCTTGACTCTGTATTAATATATATTTTTTTATGATTACCAGTGTTCCTATTTCCCTTCCAATGTACAAATTTACTTGTTTTTTCCTACTATGTAGTTTATTTTATGCCTTATTTATTGCCTTTTTTCTGTAACCGCCCCCCCCCCTACGCTTTTCTGCAACCCCCCCTACTGAAGCCTGTGGGGTAATATGAATAAATATGAATAAATAAATGCGAAGCAATGTGTGGGGAGCCTACCATGTTAGCGAAACGACCATGAGAGCACCAAGACGTAGGCGGCTTTTTCATGACTTACATGACACGCATGTCATGACATTCACATTCACGAGTCCTCAGGAGTCCCTTTAGCAATGCCTGGGAGACCTTAAGGTGAAAGCCTTAGCCATGCTTTTGACTATGACTTCAACCATCGACCTTCAACCAGGCCTTTTCCTTCACTTAGTAACACATGCAAACCCGTTCCATTGGTTTGTGTGTGTTCAACTTTCAACTTCCAACTTTATTTTCGCATTTTTCCTCCCTTTCTTACAAAGTAGAAAAAAAAAGAAATGCAGGGCAAGGAACAAAAAGCTGCATAAAAGCAGCTTGACGGGATTCCTTCCCCTTTCCTTGGCATCAGTTACAGCATATAGAAATACATAAATGGGTTACAGAAGTTCAAAACATAATCACATCTATACATATACAAACATCAATATTCAAGAAGTATAATTTACTTGCACATATGTAAGGCTCTTTATGCACAAATGTAGATACACGCTAAGATTTACGCTATACAGGTTTTATTGTGAAATATCGGCATTATCCAGTGGTACACAAAAAAGAACAAAAGGGAATATAAAAAGAGGTTCTAGACATGGTAAGCAAAATTGCAAATTTAGTTTTTACGAAACTTTACCATTATATATTAAATTCGCTTTCAATGCATTTCTTGCAATCGTGTTCAGCTCAGTAGGAGAAACATATACCAAGTTTAGTATTCTCGGCAGTTGCTTCTGCAATCGCTTCAAAGCGTAATTGGTGGTCATTTGTCATTGTCATGCTGACAATTTTTGCGGACCATTGTCAGCAAAAATTGTCATTTTTGCTGAGTCATACTCATGACTATGACTTCTACCACCATCCTTTAGTGTTTCCTTCACTTAGTACCCACGTCAGAACCCATTTCAGTGGTTTCTGAGTGCTAATTTTTTTTTTTTTTTTTTGTAGCGACAGCTACATTACGCCAGGTTTTCGCCTCTTCGCCGTCGCCGCACTTTGAGCCGTGGCAAAACATTATGCGAATCAAATACACGTACTAGAATCTTTTGAAGGTAAATTTTCAAGAGCTGTTGTTGAAATGCACTGTGACGTCATACCACGGCCCTCGATTCTCCAGCAACTCGGATCGTCGCGGTCGCCACGCGGCCACCACTCCTGCCGTTGGTTAGCCGTTGGTAAAGCCCTTGATGTTAGAAAGTAGCGACACGCTTTGATCTACGCCGCAACGCCCTCGCCGGCGCGGTCAACCTCCTCTTTTTCTCCCCCTCTTTCGCGGAGGCAGCGCATCCGCCACGCTGAATGGCTGCGGCGTGCGAGACTACCCCGTCAGGTGACCCTGACGTCGCGAAAACGGCGCGAAACTTGCTTTCAGGCGCCTTTAGTTTCTCCCGCCCGTCATGCGCAGTCCAAGTGGTGGTCGCCCTGCCGCTCCGAACGTGTGTTTCCCAAGTTTTCCCATCCTTTCGTAAGAATCTGAGATTCGTTCTCCTTGAAAATGCCATTTTGCTGCGCGTTTCAATGCAGCAGGAGGCCAGAGAAAGTGCAAGCCTTATTTTATATCCCCCGAGGTGAACGGAATGTCGTGCGTCGGAAGCAGTGGCTCCATAACATCGGGAGAAGGGATTTCGCCCCTTCTGAGCACGCCGTTCTTTGCGAGGTGAATGTTGCAGCTTTCCTCATATTTGTGGATGAAGTTGCATGGAGATTTTAATGCTCTTCGCATAGCCGGACTCTTCGTTCAGTTCAATACAGAGCACCGATAACTGTGCATATAGTTTTTTTTAAGTGAGTCGGCTGAAATTTTCGTTGACTCTTCGAGCCGTGACAAAGCTTTTTTGTGTTTTCGCGCGTGCGTTAGTTTTCAAATGTTTGTAATTTGTGAGTTCATGCCTGTAACTCATATTTTGTAGTTGTGTGCGTGTGTGTGTGCGTGTTTGTGTATGTGCGTGCGTGTGTGCGTGTATGTGGTGCATGTATGTGTATGCGCGCGTGTGTGTGTGCGTGTGATTCTTGCGCCTGATACTTGTGAAGCCAAGGAACTATTTTACTCTTATTGCTTGCTTATTGTATCTTTGCAAAGTTTCAATACTGCGAGCATTTTTTTTTTCTTTACGTACTTTATGTTGCGAAGGCATGAACCGCAATATATAGGTAGATAAGTGGTATTATGTATTATGTATTATTCGCGCATGCACATTAAGTACAATAAGCCAGGCGCTTCTGATAATTTCCCTCAATTCTGATAAACTTGACATCTTGAAGTCTGTAAGTTAATTATCAAGTGCCAGTCTTAGCAGTTTCCGTGTAAGCAATCAGCCTTTCTTTTGTTTTTTGTTTTTTTGAGAGAGAGACTTCGGTTACTCCCACAGGTGATGGAATGTTTTTTCTCGTCGTTTCATAGTGACGGAATACAGGCGCGTGTGTAAAGTTCTATGTTGGCTGTTTCGCAAACACAGCACGTATTTTGCACAGTGGCATGGGTACAAAGGCTTCTGGCCCACTCATTTTGGCGAATTAACTTTAAGTAAACTATCACATTTCTTCTTGGTTACCTTCTCTGAGCCTTTTAAGAGCGAAGATTGTCAACCAAATTCTCGTTTATACTCTATGCTGCTTATATTGTATGCACCCAATACACCTCCGCGTTACGGACAACCCAAGTGGCGACGTAGAGGTAAACAGCTCAGCCACTCCTTGGTACTCATTCTTTCGGAGCGCTTCCGCGTGTAATT